>NC_084555.2:16902500-17202500 GCF_033978685.3 Nerophis lumbriciformis | reverse complement strand
CCACGCCGAGTGTGTGTGTGTGTGTGTGTGTGTGTGTGTGTGTGTGTGTGTGTGTGTGTGTGTGTGTGTGTGTGCATGCATGCGTGCACGCACACGGTATTTTGAAATGTCTATATACAGTACTGCTCATTTTGCTATATGTCTGTCTGTCTTATCTCTATCTATCTATCTATCTATCTATCTATCTATCTATCTATCTATCTATGATATTAGTTTAACATTAGACAATAGAAGTAAGGGAACTTGTCACACTTAAGAACAAATAGGCCACCCTAAGAGTGCTCTTGAGCAGAAAATTATGTGGAGATTATAGTAAGCTGTTGCATACCCTAACATATGTCTCAACTCTAAAATGCCAATTTTTTTCTGTCAGTAACGGTTGTATTACTTGCAACATTGCCATGTCCACACAGTGAATAATATTGAAGATTGTGTACATCCTTTTCTTAGTTGTGGATAAGAGTTATCAGTATTTCAAGCTTCCCCTATCCAACAAATCCCCCTGGAGTCTAACACACTTTCTCAGCCTTCTCCGCCACGCCTTCCTGCACCTCTGTAAGGATTCTTCCGGTATCTTCCACAGCATTGTCGTCCACATCTTCAAAACATATACCCCGAGGAAACTAAATCCCAGACGTGATTCTATAGACATGTTGGTTGATTGTCTGTGGTAAGAATTCGCAGTGGGCGCTGCCCCTCGCATCAAATATTGCGTGAAACTTGACTTGGCTTTTCTGAACGTTTCCCAACTTGCCCGACCTGGTTCTGTGTGATTTTTCCTTTTACCCAAGCACAAAGGGTTTATCAAGAGGACCCGTTTTGAAAATGTAGACGACATTGACGACAAAGCTGCGGCGGATACCAGAAAAATCCTTTCAGGAGTGCATAGACTCCAGAGGGATTACTTCGAAGGGCAAATTTAAGAATGGATGTGAAATATTTTATATATTTAGTGACACCAGGCCAAGAACTTTTCTGCTGTACCTCATATTTTCACTAAGCATGTCAAGGGGCCCAGGAAATCATCAAGTGTTTTTGACCGTCACACCAAAGGTTGAGCTAATTTGTGTTGCGCTGATTGAAATACCAGCCTCTCTGCCAGTCTATGGCCTTGAGGTAAAATGAATATGCATACAAGTTCAGACAATGGTCATGAATATTCAAAGCCACTAACACCAGATACGCATATTTGTTAGCCAGTCCAGATGGCTCTACATTTGCAACGTAATGTGATCACATAGACAAACACGTATTCGCAAACACACTAAAACACATTATTTGAGGACATTATTTGGAAATGCAATACAATTTTATTTTTGTGCAACCTCGGAAAGAAAAAAAGGGTACGCAGTGCAGGGGCAAGGAAACAGTTGTTACTCTTCCAACAACAGAGCTATCCAACTGTTGACCAGGGAATGACAACTGACCGGTTTGCTATTTCAGCTCAAAAAACTAAGAGACTAAAAATATATTTTCAGCAGATGCCTAAAATCACGAGAGCGCTGCCATGTAGAGCAAAGGTTCTTAACCTTTTTGACCTCAGGACCCATCTTTTCCACAACAGAGGGTGCCGAGGCTAACTCAAATATTAATCCAATCAATCCAATCCACTTTATTTATACAGCACATTTAAACAACAAAATGTTTCCAAAGTGATGCACAACAATATTAAAAACAATATTCAAATATTATCCTTAGCTTCACCAATGACTGAATAAAAACAAAAAATAAATACATATAAAACCAATATAAAAACAATATAAAATATATATGATTAAAAACGATTTTAAAGGGTAAAACCAATTAAAACAGTAAATAGAAATCAAAATTTTAAAAACACAGAGGACAACAGAGGACCACACAACTCACATAGTGTTAAAAGCCAGAGAATAAAAGTGGGTCTTAA
The DNA here is from genome assembly GCF_033978685.3 of Nerophis lumbriciformis. Lineage (NCBI taxonomy): Eukaryota > Metazoa > Chordata > Actinopteri > Syngnathiformes > Syngnathidae > Nerophis > Nerophis lumbriciformis. The sequence continues at coordinate 17,200,594 of NC_084555.2, read as the reverse complement.
GACGAGACTTAAAACACTCCACTGTGGAAGCAGTTCGAACATGGAGGGGCAGAGTGTTCCAGAGCTTAGGGCCGACCACAGAGAAGCCCCTGTCTCCCCTGGTTTTAAGTCTGGTCTTGGGCACCATGAGCTGGAGCTGGCTCTCGGACCTCAGAGCGCGCGCAGGATTGTAAATTTGGATGAGGTGCGAGATATACTGAGGTGCCAGTCCATGTAAAGCTTTAAAAACAAAGAACAAGGTTTTAAAATCAATTCTAAGATGAACAGGGAACCAGTGCAAAGTCTCAAGAATTGGGGTTATATGCTGGCGTTTCCTGGCCCATGTTAAAAGTCGTGCTGCCGCGTTCTGTACTAACTGCAACCGGGAGAGAGCTAACACTAAATTAGTAATCTTACTCTTGATTTTAATTGTATTCAATAATTATATATAACCTACTTACAGTTTAACAGGATAAACCTTGTCAAATGATATGTTAACCATGTGTTGATTACAAAGATTATTATCAAGGCTTAGGTCAGGCTGATTAGCAAAATGAATACTAATCAAATATACCGCAAAAAGGAATCATTAAAAATGATCAAATATGTGTACATACAATTACGCAGTGCTAAAATAAATACATTCTAACTCAATTAACAATAAACAATAATATGTGTTTCTTAAATAAAAGGTGATGTTTGCAACTTCCTCACAGTTAGATTTTTCAAAGTAAAAATGATAACAAGAACAGTCATATGGTGTAGAGTTTAAACCAGGGGTCGGGAACCTTTTTGGCTGAGAGAGTCATGAAAGTCAAATATTTTAAAATGTATTTACGTATTTTTTAACACTGTATACAACTAAATGCGTGCATTTTTAAGTAAGACCAACATTTTTAGAGTATAATAAGTCTCTTATTCTTTTTAATAACATTGTTATTCTGAAGCTAACCAATAATAAATAAAATACTTCTTACCATTAATGCGACTTCTTGAACAGGTGTGGTAGAAAACAGATGGATGGAATAAAATGCATGAGAATGTTTTATATTTTGTACGTTATTTTTAACACTGTGATTATCAGCGGAATTATTCATTACTTATCGTGTTAAGCAATGTCAGCTAAGATGTATCTGAGAGCCAGATGCAGTCATCAAAAGAGCCACATCTGGCTCTAGAGCCATAGGTTCCCTACCTCTGGTTTAAACTAAACACTTTGCACGTTTTGTTTAAAATACCGATATATATTGTAATTCGTCATTTAAAATACTGGGATATCAGTTTTGGTCCATGTCGCCCAGTCCTAGTCCATACCTTCTCTGATTTGGTCAACGACTCCCACGTTTTGGTTGAGATACAGAACCCTTTCACTGATGCTTTGAGGCAGTCCTAACAATGCTTCTTTTCACCACTCTGCGAGCATTTCTCCTCTGCAAGTTCACCATTGAAAAGTCATTTTGGGAGGCACTCTGACCTGGGATTATTTGAACAGCATATGAATGCTAGGTCAGCCAGTTCAAGAGGGGACTTTGGTATCAGGGACTTTGTTACACCACATCATTTTCAGCAGCTTTCTGAGGTTATCAAAAATATGCGATTGAGCTCTCTGGCTTGATAAATCAACAATACCTACCAAAAAGAGAAACCGCACCAAACTAAACTTTGGACTATCAGGTCTAATATGCATACTAAAACGTTAATCGTATATTTTTATATATATTTAAAAATGCTCAATAGTCTACGACAGTATATTTTAATACAGTATCCTAACCTAAATTAAATTGGTTATGGTTTGAGCTTATGTTCTCGGGACTTCCATCTGCACAACAGGTCCACCTGAACTACCTTCCCACACACAGGAAAGTGATGCCTCACTATTATTAGCACAATCAGACACTGCCAAAGCCTTGCTAACAAGCTTACAGTCCCTCAACACGTACTGTGTTTGGTTTTGTGAGAGCTTGTGTCACACATATGACACATCGATTACAAACATTCACACACACCAACTCTTTCACACGAACACATAAGTCTGCTTCTGTTCTAATGAAGGACTAAAGCCGACTTACAATGGGCATCACCTGAGATCTCTCTGCTCAAACACGCATACGTATACATGGCTACAGAAAGCTGCAGGAGCATTACATTTGTTTTACTGTGCAGTCAGAATGAGGTCATGTGAGTAGCAAAGCTCAAATGGGTCACAGGCTGTGACTCACTGTATGGTGCAACCTACCTGGACACAGTAAACCCACCACCTGGCAAAGAGCCAACAGCAAAAAGCCTATGGGCTACTTTGAGTGCAGAGGGATTTTAATAACATTATAGTAAATAATGACTCAAATTGCAGTTATTTTGACTCTGGGGCCACATTGAGGGAAAAAAATGGTTGGGGGCTGGTGTCTAGGTATGTATAAAACAAATACATTTATATAGCCATTAGAGGTGGGAATCGTTGGGCACCTCACGATTCGATTACAATTACGAGTCAGGAGCTAAGATTTGATTAAAAATCGATTATTGATGCATCTTTAATTTATGTATATCGATGCAGTTTTACATTGGGGCGGCATGGCGTAGTGGGTAGAGCAACCGTGCCAGAAACCTGAGGGTTGCAGGTTCGCTCCCCGCATCTTACCATCCAAAAATCGCTGCCGTTGTGTCCTTGGGCAGGACACTTCACCCTTTGCCTCCGGTGCCACTCACACCGGTGAATTGAATGATGAATGACAGGTGGTGGTCAGAGGGGCCGTTGGCGCAAATTGCAGCCACGCTTCCGTCAGTCTACCCCAGGGCAGCTGTGGCTATGAAAGTAGCTTACCACCACCAGGTGTGAACGAATGATGGGTTCTACATGTAAAGCGACTTTGGGTACTTAGAAAAGCGCTATATAAATCCCAGTTATTATTATTATTATTATTATTACATTTCTTTTTGTTTGACTAAATAACCGTTTATCAGTAGCAGCTTTAAAAAACAGTGTGTTTGTAATAAGAAACAGTTAAATTAAATCTCATATTTATTTAACTAATGGAAATGTGTGCAAAAATGGAACAGGGACGGTGTAGTGCAGTTGGGAGAGTGGCCGTGCCAGCAACCTGAGGGTTCCTGTTCCGATCCCCACCTACTACCAACCTCGTCACGTCCGTTGTGTCCGTGAGCAAGACACTTCACCCTTGCTCCTGATGGGTCATGGTTAGGGCCTTGCATGGCAGCTCCCGCTATCAGTGTGTGAATGTGTGTGTGAATGGGTGAATGTGGATATAGTGTCAAAGCGCTTTGAGTACCTTGAAGGTAGAAAAGCGCTATACAGGTATAATCCATTTACCATTAACCATAAGTGCCCTACAAAAGAGGAGCTGTTCGGAGCTCACATTGAGGTGGCTCGCTGCAGTCAGCCAAATTTTAGAACTGTCTGCATTACTTTTTTTACAATAAATAAATTGATTGTCAATTATTGACGTTTACTAATCGATTTTATAATCGTCCATGTCCGAATTGCGATGCATCTAAAAAACGATTGTTTCTCCCACCTCTAATAGCATCCATCTATTTTCTTATACATATATATGACCAAGCTGTAGCAACATTATTATTGTAAGAGCAACCACTGAAGAACTCTTTTTCTATCGTAGTAACACATTGGTGTGCTTTAGTATTAGCCGTAAAAGCTAACTACGGCAAGAGATAAGCTAGCTTCTAAAAGAACACGAAATGCGTTTGGGTTTGTAATGCACAACACTGCGATAAGACACCAATCTGTACTGACTGAAAAATATGAACAATCATATTACAGTGTCTGTAAACTATTAACCCACATTTCATCTTTTGTTTGTACACAGCTGAGCTAGCCAGACAGCGTATGTACTGCAGTTGTACTAACACCCATGATGTGCTGCGTGTATTATGATCGATATTAAAGTGACACACTCGATGGGCAGCTGTTCATCTGGTCCAGCTGGTCGGGGACGTTTCCTGTTGATTTTGGGTAAGCAATCTATTTATGTTGAAAAAGCTTGGCTCCAAGTTCCATATTTATAGCGTCAACATCGCTTCCGTCCCCCTCTCCTTGCTTTCGTCTGCTTCAACGTCTCACTCTTCCTTCGGGCTGGCTTCTATAAGTAGCAGTATACGTATTTAGCTTCAGAAGTATAAGATTGTAAATCCTCATTGTCCAAAAAGAGTCGTCTTCATTGTCTGTTACTAAGTCTGCAATGATTAGAAAACACACTCATGTTTGATTCCGTAAGTAGGATCACACATGTTGCCAGAAGTCCCGGAAATTATTGAAATGATCAAAATACTGTAAATATTGAACATATTACATATTGTTATGGCCGTGTCTGTTACGACATTATATATAGACTTGCATTGTGTATATAAAATATTGCTGGAGGGTTTTGAAGTTGTTTTAGAGGGCTTTGAAGGCTACAACGGTGACTCTCACTACCCACATTTTTTACTTATTGTGAACGATAGCCAAAATTCCACCCAAAAATTGTAGTTCCCCTTTAATGTAAACATTGGGCTCCTTTGTAACTGCATACCAATTACTAAACATACAGGTAAACTTGGCCTTGTAAAAACTAAAATGATCATAAACATTGTAAAAAATTAACCCAAACTCAGCATTTGCGGTGTAAAACAACAACCCTCATTTTCCACTGATACAGCTGTGCAGATCATTACACACGGCCCCACCCCTGTTTACGATTAACCTTTTCCAAGCAAACAATATATACAGTACAATAGACTGTTCCTTCACGGTGGCTTTTCGGGCAACTTCATATCGGTTTCCTATCGTCCTCCCACTCCTAATTTCCTTGTTAACCCCTAGGATGTGCACCACACTTTGTGAAGCCTCGGTTTAGAACTACAGTTGGTGAGTTAGTCTAGCTGATGGAGTGAATTCTGGAGAGGTTATGGGATTCAAAGAATGTTTTACGGTCTGGAAGACTAAATTTGTTTGTCTTGTCACTGTATATGTTTGACATTTATGTGATGCTCGTGTGTAGGCGTGAGACAGCAGGGTGACAAAGATCAAGCTAACCCAAAAGTCAAATTAACAGCTTGCTGTCACGAACAAGCAACCCTCAAGGAAAATATACATACAAAAGAGAGACAATGTGGTCTTTTGTGTCATGTTTTACATTTCCCCTGTTTTCATTGTTAGGTCTGCCTCTTCCTCTTGGCGGTTTCTCTCTCTCTCTCTCTTCTGTTGAGCTGGAGGCGAGACAATTGGGCTCACCTGATTCATGTTGTCTTGTTGCTATTTGGGCTGAGGGGAACGGGCAACTCCTTCTTTTACTTCGTCACGCTTTCCTGTGAAACCTGCCACCAGTCCACTGTTTCCAGGGATCACCTTTGTTGCTTTTGGCACCTTTGTTGCTTTTGGCTACTTTATATTTGCCCAGTTGTCTACAGCCTTCCAGCTGACTATTTTTGTTGTAGATTTAGTCAAATAAATATATTTTTGTTTCACCTGCTGTTATGCCTTTACATCTGGGGTCCAGACCTAACTGAGACGTTACGAAAAGAACCAGCCATAGGAACGATGGACCCCGCCGAAGCGGATTCACTGAAGCAGGTTCTCCACCACCAAGGGCAGCGCCTTAGCCGATAGGAGGAGCCGATTGGCGCCCTTTGAGCAAGCGTAAATGAGTTTGCTGATCGACAGGATGCCCGCATGAAGGTATTAGAATCTAAATTAAATGCCCTGTTATTTTTAGCGCAGGCCGATCCCTCCGGACAAACCCTGTCTGCCTACAGTGCCCCTGCCGCTGACTGCCAACGACACTCCCCCCTCCATGAACTCACCTGCTCTGTACTCTGTACTCTCTCGGCCAGAACGCTTCTCTGGAGACTCAGGAGGCGTTTGATCCTTCCTTACTCAATGTGAACTTCATTTTGAAGTGCAAGCATCAATTTTCCGCTCCGGACAAACACGGGTAGCTTTTGTCATTGCTCACTTCTCTGGTAAAGCAGTGACATAGATCAGTGGAGTGGAACCGCTGTTCTGCCATTTGTTCCTCCTACTCCGCATTTGCCAAAATAATGGAACAGGTTTTTGAGTGCAATCCTGGCTGAGAGGCAGCTAGGTCTCTATTGAAGATCCACCAGTAGTGTCTCCGACTACGCCATAGACTTCTGCAAGCTTGCAGCACAGAGCGACTGGAACGCCTCCGTGTTGCTTGACGCATTCTTCCGGGGTTTGGCGAACCATATTCATTGCCAGATGGTTTCCCTGGAGAACCCTAATGACCTCAACGACTTAATCTTCCTGGCCATTTGTATTGAGAATAGGCTCATTGACCTGGAGGAAGACAAGGCACCACAGCATGCAATCGCCACGCCCACCGGCCGAGGTGTCCCCGGAGAGCGCTTGTTTTGGGTCACCCGCCATCTCACAGAGAATCCTCAGCAGAGTTGGTGACAGAGGAGCCGATGCAGTTGGGAGGGAGCCGCCTCACCCCTGCCGAGAGGAGCCGACGTCTTCGCCTGGGTCTGTGCATCTATTGTGGGGAGGCCGGTCATCTTGTCACCCGCTGTCCTCGACGTGCAGACCGACCTCGCACTCAAGTTGCTTGTCAATCACGTCAGGGATCGACATTAAAAGCACCTGTATCAGCATACCTGCCAGCTAAAAAGATGATCGACCGAATGCAACTGCCAATAAGAACACTGATATCGTGGTACTAGTCAACCCTGGATCGGACAATTATTTTTAGATGAGACTTTTGCATTACATAATGCCATTCCTCTGTTTAAACTACCTCAAATCAAGGTTGTTCGTATGCTTGACGGCTGTCGATTGGCCAATATTACACATCAGACTGATCTCCTTTAGATATTGATCTTTTCCCGGGTGCCGCGCTGCCCTCGTCACGACTATATAATATCTCCAAACCCGAGAGAGAGTCGTTGGAAGACTACATTACATCTTTCCTCGCCTCCTCGCCTCTTTCTTTGCCTATCCTGTTCAGCAGTGGCTGCCGTTTTTTCTTTGTAGAGAAAAAAGACAAGACTTCCCGTCTGTGCATAGACTACCAAACTTTCAATAATATAACGGTCAAGAATACATATCTCCCTTTATTAGATTCAGTTGTTAACTATTTTCATGCTGCAAAGATTGTTACCAAGCTGGAACTCCTCAATGCTTGCCATCATTTTGAATATCTGGTTATGCCTTTTGGACTCACAAATGCCCTGGCGGTTTTCCAGAGCCTTATTAATGATGTTCTTCGCGACATGTTATGGCGCTTTGTGTTCATTTATTTAGATGACATACTTATGTCTTCACCTTCACAGGAGCAGCACATCCGTCAAGTATGCCAGGTTTTACAACAGTTGCTTGAAAATAGACTTTTAGTCAAGGCTAAGAAATTTGTTTTTCGTACCTCATCTGTTTCTTTTCTGGGTTTTGTGGTGAAGGGCAGATTTGAGCAGAAGGTTAAGGTCAACGCGGTCCTAGAGTGGCCTGTACCTACATCCAAAAAACATCTCCAGCTGTTCTTAGGCTTTGCTCATTTCTATCGGCGATTCATCAGGAATTTTAGCCAAGTAGCCCTTTACCAGGCTCACTTCAACTAAGGCTCAATTTTTGTGGTCTGCTGACACCAACGCGGATTTTGAAAGACTCAAACAATTGTTTATTAATGCGCCTGTTCTTGTACATGCTGACCACTCTTCTTTTTTTGTCGAGGTTTGTTCATAGTGTAAAACAACCACAAGAACTTTGCTTACCTTCGAGCAGCTCAAAGACTTAACCCTTGACAAGCTCGATGTGCACTTTTCCTCACCAGATTTAACTTTATTGTGACTTTTCGTCCCTAGCTTCCGGAATGGCAAGCCTGACACTCTCTCCAGGAACTACTCATCCCCCTCTTTGGAGGCCTCTCAGGACATTATGATCACCAAGATCTTTCTCCACCTTCCACCCTTCAGTGGGAGGTGGAGAAAAGACTTACTAACGCTTTCAAAGACTCTTCCCCTCCTGAGGGTTGCCCAGTGGGGCGGCTGTGTGTAGTTTCAGAACTCCGCCCCGACATCTTCACTTTGGCACACTGTTCCAAGCTTGCTTGTCATTTAGGGATTGCTCGCACCATTTTCCTATTGACAGAGGTTCTGGTGGCCCTCCCTGCGAGCAGACGTCAGGTAGTTTGTGGCTCCGTGCACAGTTTGTGCGCGCAATAAGTCCTCCCATTAAGCTGCCGCTTCCCTGTGGTCCAATGTGGCATTAGATTTCGTCACAGGCCTCCCGCCGTCTAATGGTACTACAGGAATCCTTACTTTCGTGGATCGTTTTTCTAAGGGCCAGTCATGTTTTACATTTCCCTTGTTTGCATTATTATGTCTACCTCTTCCTCTTGGCGGTTTCTCATTGTCTTTCTCTTCTGTTGATTAGAGACTTGGTTGCAGCTGGAGGCGAGACGATTGGGCACACCTGATTCATGTTGTCTTGTTGCTATTTAAGCTGAGGAGAATGGGCAACTCGTTGCTGGTTCTTTCACTTCGTCACTCCTTCCTGTGAAACTTGCCAGCACTCCACTGTTTTATGTGGTCACTTTTGTCGCTTTTGGCTACTTTATATTTGCCCAGTTGTCTCCAGCCTTCTAGCTGATTGTTTTGTTGTAGATATAGTCAAATAAATATATTTTTCTTTCACCTGCTGTTTCGCCTCTGCATCTGGGGTCCAGACCTAACTACGACTTTACACTTTTGTACTGGACTGGCACCTGTTCCCCAAAGGGTGTCATGACTGTCATGACAGGTTTGAGCTTTATTTTCTTATGTTCCAGTATTGTGTTTTATTTCCTGTGCAGCGCTTTTATTTTGGTTTCAAATTCCTGGTTGACTCTTTTTTTCCAACTATTACACAGTATTGCACTGTTGGCCTTGACAGTTAGGATTGCCCGTTTGCATTAAAACAGTTGTTTTTCTCACTACAATAGGGCAAAACCATCCTTGCCCACGCACACCCTCCTGGTTTTGGAGTATAAATATTTTGGGTTTTGGCACCAGCCGCTGGACTATAGATCTGACCAATCTAAGTCTATGAGCACGAACTGGTGAAGCCAACTTGGACGAGCGGCGAAACATCTTCTAAGACAAACAAAACAGGCCCGGCCGACCTGTCTGACAAGCCTGTAAATGTGTGTTGGTCATGTATGATGTCTTTTTGTTATTTTTTTTGTGATGTGTAATGTCTATTGTTTAAATGTACGGCAGTGACAATGAATTTCCCCAAGGGGACCAATAAATCTAAATCTAAATCTAAATCTAAACAGTCCAGTTGCTGAGATGACGATGACATGTATGAATGAGAACATTCATAGACAGTCTAGCACTGGCTTCCTCACCTGTCTTTCAATGGCAATGAAGACACACCTGTTCCTGGTTGCCAACCAGGATGCTTCTTAAAGGGGAACTGCACTTTTGGGGGAATTTTTCCTTTCATTCCCCATCATTATGAAAGACATGACGACAACTAACTAACAAAAATAATAGCCCACTTACAGCGAAGCCAATGCGAGATCCTCTATTTCACCTATACAACCCAATAAATAACCATTCAAAAATCAATAACAATACTCCATTTACATTTCGTGAATATGTTTGAATATTAACTAAGTATTAGTGATATTGTTAATATAAGTGCTAACACAGGCAAACTATAGCGGTGCCATGATCACAAGCTTGTGACATGATCGACTAGCGACTTGATCCTGGGAGTTTATTGTAGATCATAAATCATGCATCTCACCTGGACAGCAGTAGTCTGAGGACGTATTCTTACATGTTGGTACACTTTGACAGCCATTTAGGACTCGGCAAGAATGACACGAAAAGACGCTTGGTTCCCCCACCCCGTTTCTTTTTGAGGATTATGAGTCATTCATCTAAATGGGAATATATGAACATCCTAGCAGTTTGCATCTTAATGACAGCAGACATTGCACAGTAAGTGATGTTTTATTATGTTTGATGCCTCTCATTAAGTCTACAGTGAGTAATAATCGGGGATGAAGAGAAAAAAAGCAAATGTTGTGATGCGTTTTTTACATTCATGTGCAGTATATGCTTAAAATGATCAAAACACGTAAATATTAAACGTTATTATAAATGTGCCCATTCCTACATTACATATATACTTACATCATGCATATAAAACCCTAATGGAAGTGTTTGGAAGTTTTATAAAGGCTTTATAGGCCGAAAAGATCGGTTGTAATAAGCTCCATTGTAAGCAGACTTTTGATCACATTTAACATTTAGAATGCAAAAAATATACAACATACATTGTAATTTTTAAAAGATAGGCAAAATAAAAAAATAAAAAAGTGCAGTTCCCCTTTAAGCCAGCCCTGTCCTCAGTACAGGCTCATTGCTTGACTTTGGTGCTCCAGGTGTTAATATTCTTTGCACTCCCCAGCTGCACTAGATTTTGTTTTGTGAGCATTCCATAGCTACACTAATCTTTGCTTTCTGCTAAGAAATTATATCACCTGCATGCCATCACCTGTCTCTGCATCCCAAGGTTCAGACATACACTAGAACGTAACAAAAGGCCTTTAGTGTAATTTTCGCGGAAACACAGTATATAATTTGAATACCTCAAAACTCCAAAAGTTTATATTAGCCAAGTGTTTATCACACTTTTTACAGGCCACACAGGTTATTGTGTCTTGAACTGAACGGTAGGCAATGTGCAACCATGGCCGTAACTACCACTGAGGACACCAAGGTCATGTCCTTGGAAATGTTTTTTTAAGTGACAAACGGAAGATGATATGACTGACTGCAAATTTACTTTGTGTAGCACATCATATGCACTGTACAACATCATGTAGTAGATCATCCTCTCTCAATATACAATCTTTGGTCATGCACAGCCCGCTACTACTCCAACAACGTAACACAATGAAGTCCATATTTACTTTAAACATGATCCGATCCGAAATGTGCTGTCATCATAACATTGACATTAAAGTATACCAACGTCACTATTGTTAGTTTAGCATTAATGATGATTGATGATGATTGATGTGAAGCGCTGTCATTCTAATAATGTTGTTGTGTCAGTCAGGTACCGGCCCGCCTTAAATGCAGAACACCTCGTTGTGCGTAGTGCTTCGCGGACAACGGGGGGACTCGTTTTGCGTGAAGAACCACATTAAAGTGTAAATTATTGAATGACAAGGCGCTTCATATAAAATTTTACCCCAAATGTATTCCTGGCCACGTCATGCTCTGTCACTGATTAGAATATAAAGACAACTTTCCTGCCTTCACCTGTAGCGGTCATAATTAATACTTGCTTTGCAAAGCAGAAGGTCTCTGGTTCAAATCCCGGTCGTGGTAGAAATTTTGGTTTGGTTTTTAAACTTGTGTTTTATTGAAGTTAAAATTGTTAAGTATGCTAAACTTCAGCATATTAATAAAAAAGTGAACTGTTACAAAATCATGCTGGTTATCAAAGATGTTAGATAATATAACACATGATAGTTCTACCTCAATGAAAGCTTGTTTTATTTATATGATGCTGGGATACCCATGATTTCAGCCTTTCAAAGCATCTCTTGAACTACCAATTTTTGACCTCTGTATTTGTCAAATCCTCGTTACGGCCTTGTGTGGAACTACAGTGACACGCACATTAGGGCTGTAACTAACACTATTTTGATAATCGACTACTCATCGAAGTTAAGTTAATTATATTTAATGCTTTTCTCAAGTGACTCAAAGCGCTTTACAAAGTGAAACCCATTATCTGAGTTACATTCAAACCAGTGTGGGTGGCACTGGGAGCAGGTGGGTGAAGTATCTTGCCCAAGGACACAACAGCAGTGACTAGGATGGCGGAAGTGGGGATCAAACCTGGAACCCTCAAGTTGCTGGCACGGCCACTCTACCAACCGAGCAAAGACGCCCCCAACAATATTAAAGATAAATCGATAATCGGATTATAAAGCAAATTTAGTAGCTCTATTTCACCATCATCTTTTAGATCTAGCTTGAGTTATTATTAGGCCTGTGCAAACTAACTAGCAGCAACAAAAACAAACATCAAAAGACCAAAACTATTTAACTTCCTCAAAAGCATTTTGTGATTTGTTTAAACAGCTGCACACTGGTATATTATTATTGATTAACTCCTGGCATTTTTAGCAATCTCATAGACTTCATGTATATAATTGTAAGATTGGTTAATTTGTAACATTTAGCTCTGTAATAGATTGTATGTTTAATCTTTTATGATATCAGCGCATTGGAGCCTAGTGTGTGTGTGTGTGTGTGTGTGTGTGTGTGTGTGTGTGTGTGTGTGTGTGTGTGTGTGTGTGTGTGTGCGTGTTCTTGTATTTCTACCCTTCTTGAGACATCAATAAGGAAAAGTACCTTCCATATGAGGACCGGTGAACAAGTTGGGACCAACATCATGGACGCAATACGGAAAACCATTGCACCTAATAGAGAATGTCTCATTTGCACCTCTGGTGGTGAAATTTACCAAAATTAGGGTGGTACCAAAAAGTTTTCAAATTGACTGTGTGTTGGTTTTAAAAGTGCCCCCCTCTGATCAACATATTAAATAACAAGTGTGAGTAAAAATATGAAGTGCTCCCCCCTCTGGCCAACATACAGTATGTAATAACAAATGTGTGTCAAAAAATTGAAATGCGCTCCTTTTGGCCAAAATTTATAAAAAAAAATACGGGGCCGATATTTGATCATTTGGACGGGGACCCATTGATAACGAGCGTAGCAGTGAACGCTACTGTATTTAGGACCATGCGTTGTAAACCCCCTTTGGAGGCGTTTGTGTGGAGGGTTTCCCCAACGTTTGGCGCTCGCCTCAGATTCCTGGGCAATCCTGTCTTGGAAAAAAACCCGAACGCCAAGCCTCCCCCCACCCGCCGTCACATGGCTGCCCTGCTGTCCTGTCCAAACGTGCAAAGTCATGCTTTAATGGTGATCGTCTCCTTAAAGCTCCTAAGTGGACCTTTGTAAAATAAATATGTATATAGAGACATACTGTAATAACTTGAAGTAAATAATGAAGGTTGAAAACCAATTACAAACAAAAAATTCTAAAAAAAATTCTAATACACTAAAAGCTTACCTTTTTTTATATTTGCATAGTATGTATATATTATTAAAGTTGTAAATACAAATCTTTATATATCTAGTAAGGGTGGTCCTAAAGAGGTAGGCATTTTTCGGAGGTCTCAAGAAGGTAACAAATGTGTGTGTGTGTGTGTGTGTGTGTGTGTGTGTGTGTGTGTGTGTGTGTGTGTGTGTGTGTGTGTGTGACGTTAAAGTGCGTCCGGCAGTGGAGGCTCCTCTACGGGGTCTTGAGGCACTAGGAGGTTAACCCCTTTACTACTGTTACTCCAGGTGGCCCTTGGCAAAGGCCTAGTACCTGACTGCCCCCTAGTCAGGGATACGGTGAAGACCTCAACGGCGGAGCAGGTGGAAGACGGTAGATGTAAGAACTACCACAACGGCTGCGATGGCGGAAGAAGGCTGCAGCAGAAAGGGGTCCCCAGTCGTCTTGGACTCCATGCCGCTGGACCCTGACCCGATTCCGTCAAGGATCGTGTGGTGACTGTCTGTGCACCAGTCTCCCCACGTAAAACAAAGTCACATACAGGCATCCTCCATAAAGGGATACACCCCTACCAGGAGGATCGTCATACTCGTTCCAGTGACCGCCGATGATTATGGTGTGTGTGTGTGTGTGTGTGTGTGTGTGTGTGTGTGTGTGTGTGTGTGCGTGTGTGTGTGTGTGTGTGTGTGTGTGTGTGTGTGTGTAAGATTAATGTTATGTGCCTTTCCTCATTGTACTGCAATGAAGTTCCAGACAAATAAATAGTACTTGAATTAATTTAGACTAAGTTCATCTGGCGGGCTTTGGCTAAAATTAAAGTTATTTTACACACAACTTTGTCACACATGTGTTAGCTAGTTAGCAAGGTACAAGCTAACTATCTTACCAAGTTGAGACCGCCCCCTCCAGATGTCTGACATTTCCTCACTCTAAATGCTTCTGTATCACAGATGTGTGTCATAAAAACAAGATCTGCTTTGCAAATTTGCGTCCCTCTGTAAAAAACACAAGCCATGATGTCACGACTATTGTCGACAAATTAGTTTGTGACAAAGCAGAAGATCTCTTGACAAATTTTATTGTCGATATTTGTCGACAAATCGTTCCACCCCTACAGTACATTAGCCTTACATAGTTACTGTACTTGCTTAGGTTCTTTTGACAAATGGCATGAGAGAGTATAATAATAAATGCTTAATTCATTGACCTGACCTACTCAGTGGCCTAGTGGTTAGAGTGTCCGTCCTGAGATCGGTAGGTTGTGAGTTCAAACCCCGGCCGAGTAATACCAAAGACTATAAAAATGGGACCCATTACCTCCCTGCTTGGCACTCAGCATCAAGGGTTAGAATTGGGGGTTAAATCACCAAAGATGATTCCCGGGCGCGGCACCGCTGCTGCCCACTGCTCCCCTCACCTCCCAGGGGGTGAACAAGGGGATGGGTCAAATGCAGAGGACAAATTTCACCACACCTAGTGTGTGTGTGATAATCATTGGTACTTTAACTTAACTTTAACTTAATGCTTAATAAACTATTTACTTTGATAGAAAATGAAGGCAAAGTCTGAAGTGATTACAACTAATGGTATTAAATCATCAGGGATGCATATTAAGTACAGTTTTTATGCCGTGTCATTAAGACTTCAGACGTGTGGCTGAGGAGCATTGTTTTCCCTCATTCAGTATGTGTACTAGTTGCATTTAAAACAAGCTATACAAAGCACAAACAAGTAAAAACCTAATCATCAATCAATCAATCAAAGTTTATTTATATAGCCCTTAATCACAAATGTCTCAAAGGGCTGCACAAGCCACAACGACAATTAAAGAAATGACACAAAACCGTCAGATGTCTTACAGACCCACAGTCACTAATTTTGGTTTTACTATGAATTTGACTGATTTCAAATGAGAACAGACACATTTTGTTGTCCTATCCAGTTTTCATAGATCTCAGGTTGTTATTTAAGATATTTTAACAATTTCGAGGGAGAATTCATGCTTTTATTTCAACACATCTAGACTAGTTCAATGCACTTAATGTTGAATTAAACCAGGCTTCAGTTGAACTGTTCCAGTTATTCTAAAATGCTGCTGCTTGTCTTTTGCCAGGCACAAGAAAACATACAAATATTACCCTCAATTCAAGCTGCACTCCGTTGGCTTTTGCTTCATTTCAGAATCCATTAAAACATTTTATTTGCTTTAAAAAAATGTAATGCTATGATGTCAGCGCCTTATCGTACTCCCGACCAAAGTGTGCTTTAAGTCTCCCTGTTGTACCCACGACCATTTTTCTCTGCATTGGCTCCGATCTCCCTCTGGAGATTAGACTGTCCCCCTTTTTAATGACTTCTAAATGGCGTCTCAAAAAAAATGTTATTCTATGGCTTTTAACTCACCTTCAAAGTAGTGTGATCCGTCCCTCATATATCTACATATTTATTATTTTATTTGACTTATATATTAGTTTTATTTTTGAAATATCAGTGATTGCTTACCAGTTACTTATCAGTTAACATAAATATATCATTCATATTGTTACAACTCCAGAAAAGGAGCATACAGCTTTGAAGTCTATCCTTAGGTTTAATTTCCTATTTACCTTAAACATGAACAGCTTGGGATTTAAAATAAATGATGCTTGTAACTCTTATGATGCAATAAACAAATACTTAACAAATCAGACTTGACACTAACACAAGGCATGCAAACATATTGTCATAGTGCCGTTTGAGAACAGCCTAGCAGCTTCCGTAGAGATGAACCAGAAATGCACGGTAGCTCACACTTGTTTTGTGTGCTTAACCTGTGTGAACAGATGGTATGCGCTAACAAGCTAGGCTAACTGTAACTACTTTTGGCAGAGGCCACCACTGATCTCGTATTCCTGAATCCAGGCCGCTTAATTAAATGCAACATTTAATCTACTCCGTTTTGCAGTCCGTCATCTGTTCCAAAACAACACTTATAAGCTTCCGGTCCAAGTAATTGGAGTCTTAAACAACTTAACAATAACAGTACACATGACATTTATAGGGAATATTTTCAAATTTCACAAGCTGCACCCCTGTCTGTAATCAAGTCATCCCACTTAACACACCTGACTTCAGTTTCTCACCAGGAGTATTAATTACAATATTGTGGTATTTTCTTCAAGGTAGCAGTGATGGACTGATCGTGTATGAATTAAATAAAGACTGATATGGTAATGAAACTTCCAAACCATTTTAAGTGCCAACTAAAGTAAAAGACAACCAATTGGTACAATAATATTTTACTATTGTTTAGTTCACGAAATTCCCAGTTTGAAAGTGTATTGTTGGCAGCATGGCCATGCTAAAGGGGAAATACACTTTTTTTTAAATGTTGCCTATCATTCACAATCCTTATGTAAGACAAGCACACGTATCTTTTTATGCATTCTAACTTGTAAATAAACGTTTTTAAAAGTTAACTAACAATGGAGCTGATGGAAGTATACAAAGCCCTCTAAATAGCCTCCATCAACGTTGTATATACACATGATGTAAGTATAGGCAAGTTTATATTAATATGTAATATTTACATACGTGGGTCATTTTAAGCATACAGTGGCATATTCATTTCACAGACGCAACACAACTTTCACTATTCCATTCAACAATAACAATACTAATCATGCAGACTTCATGAGAGACAAAGTCTTCTTTGGGACAAAGAAGACATGATAATCCAGAAATGTCTTTTTGGGACCGAATATAATGTTTAGAGGCTTTGTGCTAAACAGATCCAGCTTTAGTGAAACACTAAGCATCTTGTAGTAGTATTGTCAAGTGCTGAACAAGATATACAAACTATGAACATAATAAAACACTCACTCACTGTACAATGTCTGCTCTCAGTGGGATGCTGAAATATGGGATGGTTATATCTTTCCGTTTAAAGGAAGAATTAATCATGATCTACCCAAAGGTAAAAAAAAAAAAAAAACGTAGTTTGTTTACATGTACAACTGCCACAAAAAGACATGTTTTATGCCACTCCTTCTTTGTCTCATTTTGTCCACCAAAGTTTTTATGCTGTGCGTGAATGCACAAAGGTGAGCTTTGTTGATGTCATTGACTTGTTGGAGTGCTAATCAGGCATATTTGGTCACTACAAGACTGCAAGGTAATCAATGCTAAAATGCTTTTTATGCTAGCCGCATGTTCATATTGCATTGCTATGCCTTGTTTGTAGGTATATTTGAGTTTATTTAATTTCCTTTACTGTGTATTTAATTTATATTTGCATGTCTCATGACACATTATCTGTATGTAATATTGGTTGCATTTCTGATAGTTGTTTGTGTCCCATTATAGACCACAGCAAACGTTACCCAGCTTGCAAAGATTGTAATAAGTCCATTAGAAGAAGACAGCCTGCAGTTTCTTTTAACTTGGACACACACATCTATACCTTTTGGCCACTCTAAGTCAGTAATTTCCAGGAGTTATCTAACCTTTTGAGAAGCCTGCGTTTTACTAATGTTTTCTAATGTTGTAAAAATGTGTAGGATATTAAATTTCACAATGAAGATTTGCGTCAGCCTGCGACCCATAGTAATGTTAACAGTAGGCTATTATAACTGATATAGACATTTAGATCATGTGTTGTCTTCATTATAACAATTACATAAAACTTTTAATTTTTTTGCGGCTCCAGGCGGATTTCTTTTTTGTATTTTTGGTTCAATATGGCTCTTTCAACAGTTTGGGTTGCCGACCCCTTACTGAGAGTAAGATAGCGATAGAGATGTAATTGATCTCCTATACCATAAATGGAGAAGGCATAAACGTGATGTTTTCCTTCTTCCTTCTTTCTTACTAGTACAGGTGGGAATCTTTAGGCACCTCACGATTCAATTACGACTCAGGAGCTACGATTCAAATAAAAATTGATTATTGAGGCATCTTTAATTTAAATATATTGATGCAGTTTTACGATTATTTTTCTTCCACTAAATAAGCGTTTATCACGTGCAACTTTAAAAAACAGTGCATTTGTAATAAGAAACAGTTAATTAATTAATCCCCACATTTATTAAACTAATGGAAATGAGTGCAAAACTGAAACATAAGTGCCCTAAAATAAAGAAGCTGGTCAGATCTCTCGGTGAGGTGGCTCGCTGCAGTCAGCTAAATTTTACAACTGTCTGCATTACTTCATTTATCCATCCATCCATTTTCTACCGCTTATTCCCTTTGGGGTCACGGGGGGTGCTGGAGCCCATCTCAGCTACAATCGGGCGGAAGGCGGCGTACACCCTGGACAAGTCGCCATCTCATCGCAGGGCCAACACAGATAGACAGACAACATTCACACTCACATCCACACACTAGGGCCAGTTTCGTGTTGCCAATCAACTTATCCCCAGGTGCATGTCTTTGGAAGTGGGAGGAAGCCGGAGTACCCGGAGGGAACCCACGCAGTCACGGGGAGAACATGCAAACTCCACACAGAAAGATCCCGAGCCCGGGATTGAACCCAAGACTACTCAGGACCTCCGTATTGTGAGGCAAATAAATAAATCAATTATCGATTATTGACATTTACTAATCAGTTTTATAATTGTCCATGTCCGAATTGCGATGCATCTAAAAATCTATTATTTTCCCCACCTCTACTTACTAGTATACATTTCCTACATAATCAATAAACTTCAGTTCACTTGTCAGTCTCCTTACAATAATGAATGTAATAGCACATTTGGTCGCCATCTTTCTTGCTCTTTCTCTCTCTCCCTCTAGTCTACTCTCTGGAGTTCTGTGTGAAAAGTGGGATAAATTGAATTAGAGCTCCACCGTTCACTTCCTAGGATCCTGCAGCCCGCCGTCAGATAGTTAGAGAGTGTAGAGGAGCTGCTGCTGAAAGCCGAGATAAACAGAGGGCAGGAAGAAAGACACTATAATAAAAATCCCCCTGCCCCTATAAAGAACAGGCCTAACAGCCTCTACTTCCCTTTACTATAAGCTGATAACAGTCAACATGTTTTGTCCTCCCTGTCTTTCTATGGGGGTAAAATGTAGGCAAGTGAGAGAGTAAATGAGTTAATTCCCAATCACATTTATGCCATTTTTGTGTGTGTATCATGAAGTTAAAACTCAAAAATCTGTTATTGGAGACATTCATGTAGGAGTAAGGCCCCGTTTACACTAAGCCGGATAAGGTTATCCAGGGTAAATCCCACCTAACCTTATCCTTGTCCACACACAACAATGCCACCATTTAAGACCCCCTCCCCCCGTCTGTCCGCCGGCGCAACGCGACCTAGTACGCACGCGCGGAAAATGTGCACGTCATAGTCACATCCAGTGTTGCTTTGTGTGCAAGTTCTTAAATGTAACTTATCTGAACAATATCCAGTGTTGTGGTATTTCAATTAACTGGAATCCAGTGTGCTGTGGGGCCCTATTGTAGTGAATCACACCTGAGCCATCATAAATTAATAAATTATTTATTGGACACGTAAACAATGTGATTAAGAACATTTTACATCAATCAAACTAGGGATCTAGAAATCTGGTCAGGACACTCTTCACTCTTTTGCCTTCACCTTCATTGTTCATTCGTTTTTGGTGACTTTATATACTCTGGACCTAGACGTTTATTCCGCGACATACATGGCGGACAATAACTGATACAGTCTGCTTTGCCAATCCAAAAGCATTCACCGTTTTCCGTAGTTAGACTTCCCTCGACGGCCAGGTAATACAAAGCACACGCTAGCTTTTTTATCACATCCACGGGAGCCCGCATTCTCATTGTCTCTCCTTCGACAAAAGGACAACGTTTTTCGCTAAGTAGACTCACAGCTGACCTGGACAATCGAAAGTTATCTTGCTGTCTGAGATGTGTTGTATCCGAAATAGCTGCAATCGCTTTCTCTCAAGGTATTCATGTGGGATTTCCACAAGCGTCTGTACAGACGGAAGGAGAAACACGGGCATGTCTGGATGACTCGCCTTCATATTTCCAGTGGTTAGCTCCAAGTTACGAAATCGCTTTATTATGAAGCTGGCCGTGGCGCTTTTTGACGTCACTTCCTGTGTGGGCGCGGTCTTTCCGCCGTCACTTCCTCTCCGAACACAGTTTGTAAACGATCAATGAGTCCATATAAAGCTAATTGCCGGAGATTCGAGAAATACATGGCGTACTTACCCGTGTAAAAATTTGTCCGAGGAGGGGGACCTTAAACGCTGGTTTAGTGTGGCTGAAACGGGGCTTAAGCTAAATAATTATTTGTTTAAGGGGTTAAACGACTTAGTGTAGACATGGCCCAAAGCTAAACCCAAAAGCAGCTATGCAGCCTTAACATACTCCCAGTTTTATTAATCTGTGTCCATTTATCCTGAAGGCAATGTAATGGAAAGCCGCTACCTTTACATGTAAATGTGACACTTAAACACAATTAAAATAGACTGAAAATCACCAGTTTATCTCTCTCACATGCTCACTCGCACTCTTTTAAGTGCTGGAGACCTATTTGCATAATGCATCCATATCCACAGGCCATTAGCGGCAACATGAGCGGTACACGTGCATATAGTTATCATACTGATCAACCATTGCAAGCCTTTCTATCTGCACAAAAGAGTAAAATTACAGTGCAGCAAACAATTGAGGCAACAATTAAAATGACACATATTCATCAAGTAATATGTAATTAAAAAAAGAAAACTGCCGAAAGTGCTCAATGCTCAAATGAATGATGAAAATATATATGGATGGTGGAATGAGTCAGGCATACACTACAAATATATGCCAAATAATTCCTTGTGATTCCTCCTTGTATACCTGAGTTCTCTGGTTGTGTGGTAATAGCCAGGTTTTATTGCTTTGTCTTTTGTCATTATTGTTTTCAAGTTGGTTTTGGGGTTTTTTTCCTCTTACTTTTTTTGCCTGAGTCTTCCTGTCGTTTGCTTTCTAGCCTTAAAACATAGTTTTCAGCTATTGATGTTCTAATTATGGTTTTATGATACCGATACAGATCAATTTTTTTTTCAACGTATTTATTGTGCGTATTATTGACAGTTTAACAATATCAACACAATATTCCAACTAGTTCATTATTCTCTTTTATTACATACAATTTATTGAGCGAAACAATGTCAATAGTACACAATAACTAAACAAAAGTAAAAAATACTAATCATATAGGTTTTGCCCTCAGTCGTCCTGTATCCAGTGAATTATTTTCTGAGTTCCTAAACATTAGCAAAAACAACAAAAAAAGATTTTGAAAAAAAATATCGATCTAATCAATCTAGTATTGATCAGATATAGGGCTGGGCGATATGGCCTTTTTTAAATATCACGATATTTTAAGGCCATATCGCGATACACGATATATATCTCGATATTTTGCCTTAGCCTTGAATGAACACTAGATGCATATAATCACAGCAGTATGATGATTCTATTCTATTTTTTTCATACGGTGTTGATCTGGAAATGTTTGCCTCGGCATTTTGATGGAGATGTTGACGTGCGGAGTACGTAAATATTGTTTTTAATATTGTTGTGCAGCACTTTGGAAACATTTTTGTTGTTTAAATGTGCTATATAAATAAAGTGTATTGGATTGGAGTGAGCACTCTTCATTCACTAGCAGGGGACTTTTCAAATGATGCTACATATTAGCAGTAGGCTACTACTACTTTTTACAGCAACGCTTTTGCCCCACACTTGACAATATACGGTTGTCTGTTCGACATCTTCCCACTTGAAGCCAAACCACCGCCAGACGATGGACCCCCTGCTGTTTTTCTTGGGAATTAATTATTCCTTCATTTGTTATCAGATTCGCACCTTCTTTCGCTGGTATTACCGCTAGCATCACAGCTAATGTTAGCCATGCTGCTACCTCTCTGCTCGGGGAGGGCGTATACGTATGTGACGTATGACGTGACGTATGTAAGAAGGTGCGCTTGCTGTCTGTGAGAAGGAGAGACAGGAAAGAGCGAGTAGAGCCTGAAGTGTAATGCCTGCAGCTAAAAGCAACTGTGTGAGAACGTATACTCGATATCACGATATAGTCATTTTCTATATCGCACAGAGACAAACCCGCGATATATCGCGCATATCGATATATCGCCCAGCCCTAATCAGATATTGATAATACCCTTGGTATCTACACAACAAATGTATGGATCAATCCGCCTTCTTACATGTTGTGCAACACGTCTACACTTCTTAAAGTTGACCTAGCACTTATGTATTCTGTTTCAAGCTAGTTTAGCAGTTAGCTTATCATGCCTGCTCATGGTTTGCTCTCGGTGTGTAACATGTATAGCCTATATCCATCCATCCATTTTCTACCGCTTATCCCTTTCGTGGTCGCGGGGGGTTCTGGAGCTATATGAGATAATAATACTTGATAGTGATACTAAGAAAAGCAGTTTATGTGTTGTAATGGAAGTGATTATTATTAACTGGAGACGCCTAAATAGCTGCTAGCCACTTGTCAGCCGGGAGACTAAAAACAAAAAACGTGTCAGATTGGATCAGCGTTTTCGATCTGCATTAAAAGGTATTTATCAGCCATGGCGATCATAAAATGTTTCAAGAAAATTGGCTAATACTGTTCAGTGGCAGTTTGAACGGCACATCCTTAGTTTTGACATTTTTGCAAGATTTTTCAGAAGCTTTGTTTTTTTAAATTATTTTGTACTTTGTTCCCAGTATTTTTGTTATTGCTTTTTGAGTGTTTTTGTGCTATTAGAAATTCACATGTTTGTTGCACATCATTTACGACTCTCATGTTTACATTGTCACAAAAACCCTTGACATTTAAAATCTGGGGAAATCATTTGGCAATGACACCTGGATTTTTTTATTACCATTGATTTTTCACAGCAAACTTGAATAAAATGTTGTATAAGAAAATCTCTGAAGGTAAACTAGACAATTATTTATTGGATCAGTATACCTTTTTATCTGGGTGCACAGAGACATATTGTGAGTTATTTAATGCTTTTATTTTCCAAGATTGTTTGTGAAATTATGATTAGGATTCAACATATTGTCAATACACAGGTATAAAAAATACAGTTTGATCAAATATGGTTTAGCATCAAATCCAGAAGTGCATTAATTTATGTAGTTATGTATATGTGTATGTACAGAATAAATATTAGGAGTATGTATAAATATACAAACTAAATGTAATGGATAGAGTAATATATAGAAATATGCAAGCTATGAATGATATGCAAAGTGAAAAACACTACTTAGTTATTAGTACACAAAAATAATATACAGTACGTTATGTTCCAAACATGCAAATGGGTAAAATCAGTGCAAATATAACGAAAGGGATCTATCTGTAGGAGAGGGAGTTTAAACGGGAGACAGCGCTTGGGGAGAAGCTGTTCCTGAGTTCCATGATAATAAAAAGCCAGAAATAACAACTCCCTTTAGGCAGAATGAATTTAATGAAGGTGCTCAAACGTATGCTTTGTGTTAGGTCTTAAACCTGGGTTATGCTCCTTCTTTGGGGTACCAGTATACAGGGCCCTATGATTTCCCCATTAACAGAATTGGCAAATAAAAAACGGAATCTACTAATAAATGTGGCATTTCACGAAAATGTAGAAATATGACTGAAATGCTGTCATTGTTAGGAGAAAGAATGTTTGTTTGAGGAAACCATTTTTCCAGGGACCGCTCATTCGTCCCTGAAACACTCAACTGCCTCCTCTCTAACTAAACAATGTTGAAACGACAACTGAAAACAGCGACTAAATCTGTGAACAAACTACGAAGCTAATGCTAGCCAACACATCTCGTCTGGTTGTGTTGTGGAGGAGATTGTAGCATCTTAAAACATTGTCAATGATAACGATATGGATAACTTGTCAGCTCCTAAGCTTCTAATGCTAGCTAATATTCACACACTAAAACTATTAGGTGTAACGGAGTATCTGAGGAAATGATCGCTGACATGGACACTTGTTTTATTTTAACAAAGCCTCGTCTTCAATGAAAAACATAGCAGCCGTCAAGCGCCCTGACGAGGAGCAGTACACTTCCAGCCTTCACATAACAGTGCTGTGCACTAACAAATGAAGTACATTACATAAGCCCTTTGTATATTATTATTACATTCTTTATTTTTGGGGGGCCAAGAAAAAAAATTATGGCATTTTTAAATTCATTTGAATGATGATTGATTTAAGATACAACTATTTTATTTGTTATCACGGAACAAATAATTGTCTGTCAAGGCACCATGGTATACCCTTGACTTGTATGTAATTTGACTGTGAAACTTGATGGACACTTTAAGTTATAGTTGTCCCTCGCCACATTACCATTAAATACCATGGCTTCACTCTATTGCAGATTCTTTTAAAGCATATTCTACATATTTGGCCTGAATTCAGTGTTACATTAAGTGTTATTTATACATTTTGTGCATTACAGTGCAGCATTACTTTTATTTTTTATTATTATACTGTGGCGATTGATAAAGATACTCACCAAATGGGACTTCAGTTTCTGGGTTAAGGGTGAACACGGGATGTTCCGATAAAGGTTTTATGCTGCCGATTCTGATATTGATCATCGCCGATACCAATCACATGTATGAACTGTATATTTGTTCTATTTATTTGTGGTGAGTGGTAGACGTGGGAATTTTGGGGTACGTCACGATTCGATTCAGTTCACATTATTAGGGTGATGATTTGATTCAGATTAGATTTTCCATTCAATACGATTCCCGTAATATATTATTTTGCGTGCAAATTATAAAGCCTTTTTTTTCAACAGGTTTAAAGATAAGCTCCTCTTGGCTGTCTACGTACAAATCAGTGTTAATCAATCTAATAAAATAAAATAGAGCAAATCAAACCCAATCCCAGCTTTATGATACTTAGCATATAAATTCACAAAGCAATTGGGAAGACATACAAATACAATACATGGAGATAATAGAAGGAGAAACACACAAATTAATAAAACAGTAATAATAATCGTAATAATGATAATTAATAATAATAATAAAAAATAAAAAATAATAATAAAATAAAATAAAAATAAAAATAATAATAATAATAATAATAATAATAAAAATAATAATAATAATAATAATAATAATAATAATAATAATAGTTGTTTAATGCTTTTATTCTATAACATTTAAAAATATATATATATATATATGATTTTTAAATCAATTCTCAAATTATGAATCGAGTCGGAATAAACATTTTAATTGTGAATCGATATTTTTTTGTGAATCAATATTTTTTTAGCATAGTGAGTGCTAATGACCATGTAACAATGTTCAAACCAGTTCCTTATTCTCTTTTAATTACATACAATTGTCGGAGCAAAACAATGTCAATACAAAACAATTAAACAAAATTAAAAATTACTCTCTCTTACTTATTAAAATCTTTTGGTTTTGTCCTAAAAAGTCCTCCCGTGTCCAAGGAATTATTCCCTGAGTTTGTAAACATCGACAAAAACAACAACAGTATTGAGATAATAAAAATATTGAATTACTCTTGTATCGATAATATACAGAGTCTACCTCTGCGGTATTGACGCCACGAAAGATGAACTCTTTTTGTTTTGAGTAGGTATTTCCACGTAGTGTCCATGTTTTAGTGGCCGGGCAACCACCATAAGAATGACCCTTGGAGGATCCTCTCGGGCTACTGTCCCGTAATCTACAGTAGAACATACTCAAGCCTACTATATTCAGGGTTTCCCCTAATGTAACTGATAGTGGCGTACCACAAAGGTAAAATTGCTGCCACATCTTGAAAATAAGTTGTTTTTTCAACCTGAAAACAAATTAGAGTAATATAATGTATTGGAGCTTCCAGAAGAAGTCAAAAGTCAGACGCTATTTTTAACTTTCATTGCCAATCTTATGATGACAACTAGCCAAATTCCAACAGGTTTTTACCTCCCCTGCAAACACATTCATGTCTGGACACACAAAACTTCTTCATTGTCCGGCAATCTGCATGGATGGTGTGCTTGCAAACATGGGAAAAATAAACACCAAACCAAAACCACATGGACATAAAACATTACCACCAGCAGGTCGTTACAGTATGAATGGATATATATATATACCTTATTATTTTCACTATTGACGATTGATGCACCGGGTATTCGGCCGCTGAAAAAAGACTTGGATCATCAAAAACAGCTCTGCCGAAACCGGTTGTTATGATGACGTACACAAGACGCACACGGTTCTCTGAAGCGTTGTAAGCATGTCTGCGATGTGGATGTACTTTAATACATCCCAGTTATACCCGCGGACAGCAATCTATAGAATGTGCAAATATTAACAGCCTCCAACTGGAGTAGCTGCGCCAAGCAAGTTTGACGTCATGCTTGCTGCAGCTCGCTTTTCGCCTGGGACATCGAGGGACAGAAGTAGAGTCTCTAAACACAAGTGTATTCATAATAACACCAGAAAGAGATGTTAGATGTGTTGCTAGTCCTTTTTAATAAATAAAAAGTCACTAAAAGTCTTGAAAAATTCTCAGCAAAGTACTTTGTACCAAAAGCAGCAACAATTGAAAATATAGCAAAACGATATAATCTAAAAATATAGCAGAGATGTTTAAACAAGGACACGTTTTTTGTTTTTTGTTTTTTTTCACCGATTGTCGCTTTTCACCAGCGTTTTGTATACCTTATTTTCCGGACTATAAGGTTGAGCTTACCATTCAATGCTTTTGAAGCGTTGGAAGGGGTGAAAACGGTCTTGAGTTGAAGATGTCAAGGCAAAGTGTCAATCTGTATAATCATAGCCAATTTTGATGATCATATTGATACTGAACATCCCATGTACAAAGGAATGAAAAGCATTCTTACCCAACAGCCATAGATGTCACACTCAGGGTGACCGTATAAACAACGCCAACACTGTCATAAACATTTGCCATATTGTCAAACCACACGAAACAACAATGACAAACCCATTTCGGGAGAACATTTGCACCGCAACACAACATATACACAACAGAACAAATACCCAGAATCCCCTGCAGTACCAACTCTTTCGGAACGCTTCACTATTTGATATGGTACAGGGTGTAATTATAAATGTGACCAATAGATGGCAGGTAAACATAAGAGATAAGTCTCAAGTAAACAACACCAATATTTTAAATGTTCCATTGAAAATATAGAACATTACACACGGCCCTCAAAAATCTATCAAAATGTTTTAGTAGTAAATGTTTTAGTGCCATTTCTAATATACCGTATTTTTCGGAGTATAAATCGCACCGGAGTATAAGTCGCACCTGCCGAAAATGCATAATAAAAAAGGAAAAAAACATAAAATCGCAAACTATGAAAAAAACTGCAACTTATAGTCCGAAAAATAGGGTAAAGTAGTGTAAAGTTGTTACTTATATCTGTCAGTAAACTCGCCATGAAAGCGCTAAAACATACCGTTGTGGTGAGTTTACATTATTAGAGTTCCGGTCGGACGGTTTTTCACGGGACACATTTCCGGTGTGGTTGTTTACGGATGAGGAGATGCTGCTCCGTTATTGATTTAAGTAAAGTCTGAATGTCATTAAAACAGTTAGCTCCATCTTTTGACAGTTCTTCTACGCCCGTCCTTGCACGCTACACCGCTACAACAAAAATGACGGGGAGAAGACGCTGCCGATGGTGAGCCACGTAAGTAAGACCGCCCACAAAACAGCGCATCCGGAAGCGACTGTCAGAAAGTGTCTAGAAGATGATCTGTAAAACATAATCTATGCAACATTTTGACCAAAGAACCACCATTACATGTTATGTAGAGTAGATCACAAGGAAGTGTTTTCAATGTAGAAAATAATAATAATAATATGACTCCTTTAATGCGGTGCGCCTAATATATGAAAAAATATAAAAAATAAGCCATTCATCGGCAGTGCGCCTTATAATCCGGTGTGCCCTATGGTCCGGAAAATACAGTATATTTGCCGGGTCAAATCACTTATTATTGGTCGACTTCAAAGTAATGCAGTTTCTTACATTTTGACTCGCCGAAAGTTTTATCGATCACAAAAACTGCATTTGTTTTCTTTTGTGTTATTTTTTTTAATGAATTAAGTAACGTTTATGACAGTGGTTCTTAACCTTGTTGGAGGTACCGAACCCCACCAGTTTCATATGCGCATTCACCGAACCCTTCTTTAGTGAAAAATTAAAAAAAAACATTTTTTTTCAAATTCAAGAAAAAGTCATATGTTTTTTTTACTGGTGCACAAAATTAACCGTGCATGAACATCAATCACCTTGTTCAAAGAACAAACCCAACACAGTACATGAACTCACAACAAATTACACACCTTACACACATTACCATGAATTGATTAACATGGACCCCGACTTAAACAAGTTGAAAAACGTATTCGGGTGTTACCATTTAGTGGTTAATTGTACTGAATATGTACTGTACTGTGTAAACTGTACTGTTTCATATAATGTATTCTCTTCCTTTGCAATCTGCTAGTAAAAGTTTCAATCGATCAATCAAACAACCTGCAAATCAGATGGAAAATTAGAGGGAACATTGTTTGGGGGTATCCATAATACGCTGATAGGGAGAAGTTTTTATTTACACGATAACTCGGATGTGTCCTTACCTCCGTGGTGGAGGGTCCGCCAAACCCCTGAGGCCGACTCACCGAACCCCTAGGGTTCGATCGAACCCAGGTTAAGAACCACTGGTTTATGACAACCTTTTTTCCAAGATATAACAGGATAATGCATACATGTAGTAATCGTTTTCAAAGCGCTTACAAAAAAAGTGGGACCCCAAAAATGTTCTGTGGGACCCCATCTTTTATGACTTGACATTTTGAACATTCCTAGCGCCAACACTGTAATTAATATGATACTACTTTGCGGAAATGTGTTTACCACAATGACGCTTGGAACCAACTGGTCGCGATAACCGAGGGACAATTGTACCGCTTTGATTGAGGAACAGACATGCTGCTGGTATGAAAACAAAATATGAGCCTTCCTCAAGATGGGTGTTTCCCTTTCCCCCTATTTCTGGGAAATATCCTTTTTTTTTTTTTTCTTTTTTTTTTTTTCAAAATGCAAAATGTGGAGGTACAGTATGCTTCCCTTTTACTGTGCAATCAACTACTGGGTCTATGTAAAGGCTGCAATGTGTGTGTACACACGCACACCCACGTCATATTTTAAAGACAAGAGGAGGTGCGACGTGCACCCACGTAGACCTGCACGCACAAACACAAACACGCACACACACACACACACACACACAGCATGGTGCCAGCTCGCTTGCGCGCGCACGCATAACATTGAAATACATGAATTTTTCATGCACATATTTTGCTGTCGGTGCTGTTACAGCGCGTTCATGTTTTCACTCCACTGTGATGTAAAAAGGTTCTCACACTGCACACACGCGCGCGCGCAGACGCGTGCGCATGCATGCCTCTTTCTGGTCGGAGACAGACAGATGCGTAATAGTGGCTCAAAGATCTGCAGGATAGTCTTAAAGGTGCATGTGTGCTTCAGGTACCACCGCCGTGGGAGTGTCTCACATGTCCACGCACCTACTGCACATTCGGGCCAGAGGATTGCACCCAGTTTGCGCAATTAACCTGCACAACTTTACCTTTGGAATGTACTCTCTTTTTTTTTTTTTTTTACAGTAGGCCTTTATACACTCCACCCACGGAATGCATCTGCACCCCCCGCCTCGTCCCGTGAAAAGCAGCCCTCATCATTCCATCACTTAAACAAACACGCGTGTCGAAGATGACACACATTAAAATACAACTTTACCTCTTTGCTGTGTGTCTTGTGATGTTGCCGTTCTTCGACCACCGTGTCAGGGTGCAATTATCTCTCCAAATCCCATCATTGGCGTCCGGTTTGAGGCTCGTAACTCCAAATAGGTTCCAACTTGGCCATTAATGCATGTGTGCGTGGGAAAGATGCGCAATATCCCTTCGGATTGACGTTAATTCCGTAAAGGTTTACTCTTCCAGAGGGGTGCGTCCGTTCTGCGTTCTCAATCCTCCTCCTCGCCCTCTATTCTCTCTTGCCGTCTGTATCGCCGCGTCTCATCCCTCCATCCGCCCGCTTAGGGAAGAATCCCCGCCGAAGAGAAAGCGATAGGAAGCCGTCACACTTAAATGTGCTCTTCCCTACTTCCGCTGCGTCCCGCCACTGTTTCCTCCTTTCCCCACCAGCCGCCGTCGTCGCGCAGGAGTCACACCAAGAATTCCTTCACAAAACCAACATATACTTGAACAATAAATGCTTTCCCCAGACCGGCTAAAATAGCTTAATTAAACAAATAAAACACATAGTGTGGTCCGAAATTCCCAGTCTTGTCAACGAAACATTTTAATTCACTTTCCAGTCTTCCTATCCGCGTGTCTCTCGCAGTCGACTCGACCCCGAGCGTCTTCAAATGGAGATAATTATAAAACAAGCTCGGTTCCAGGGAAGGTTCGAGTAAAAGTTTTTTTCTTCTCCCCGGCCACAGACGGTTTAATAGCAGCGGTCCAGCCAATGATCCATCCGGCGTGATCGCTTCTCCTGCGCGGTTAATCCAGACAGCGCATCGGGTATCAGTTGTCAAGTGTGAGGCATTTCGGGGGATTCCACTTCCTGTTCTGGAACTACCAAAATAAAACACGAGTGCATGTCCGTCGGTCTACATGGGGACAATGTGTAACAGCAAGGTTATGATAATGAAAAACACAGTAACATTTAAATGGATTAGAATATCACGCATTGATTGATTGATTGAGACTTTTATTAGTAGGTTGCACAGTGAAGTACATATTCCGTACAATTGACCACTAAATGGTAACACCCGAATAAGTTTTTCAACTTGTTTAAATCGGGGTCCACTTAAATTGATTCATGATACAGATATATACTATCATATATACTGTCTTCACAATACAGTCATCACACAAGATTACTAAATAAACGGACTCAAAACACACGTATTATAATTTCAGCTTCTAAATCTATTGTTTTGCTTTTTAGTTGACATCTGCAATTTTATACTGATACCCAGGGCCAGCCCAAGGCATAAGCGTACTAAGCGCTTGCTTAGGGCCCCGCGGCCACCAGGGGGCCCCCAAAAGCAATTAACAAAAAATTATTTTTTTTTATTTTTTGCATGTACGAGTCTGACTGATGATTTCTAAATGATCAAAGATATATTATTGTACAAAAACACAATTTTAGGTCAACATTTTTGCACATTGCTGTTTCAGGTTTTTGTTACCAAAAATAATAAAGTCAATCAGAATCAGCTTTATTGTCCAGTTATGTTTAACACACATGGAATTTAACTTCAGTAGACTGCGCTCTCTTTGTACAAAGTAAACATTAAATATGAACAATTAACTAAAAATATAAACTAGTAATTAAAGACTAATATGTACAAGACTGATGAGACAAGATGACACTTTTACTGTAAATACAAAGCTTTATCACTTGGACTGTTCAACCCCAGGCCACTCTTGTAGCTGAATGTTTTCTACATTTTAAGATTAGGAACCATATGTGGCACTCTGGACATCATTCGTTCATTCATTGGTATTATTTATGTTCTTAACTGGGCCACCCCCATATCTTTATAAATGACATGTCATTTGTAAAGACATGCCAGGCTGACAATAGGATAATGTAAACAACACTGCCAGAGCCGCAATGAGTTTATAGTAGGTGTGTGACTGATCAATCAATATTATTGGCAGAAATAGAGGGCCCCAAAATCTAATTTTGCTTAGGGCCCCATGGAGGCTTGTTCTGTTTTCTGTTAACTATTTTTTTTAATTGTTTTTATTGATATGATCCGTTGCGGGATCATAGTTTCTTTATGTTTTATGTCTCTTGTTGGCTTAGTTCTGTTCCAGAACCCCTTTTTTGTGTCTCCTTGGTTGCCATGGTTATTTATTGTTTTCACCTGCCTCTGATTAGTGTTCGCTCACCTACTGCCGGGCACTAATCAGAGAGCTATTTAGTCATGCCTTTTCGCCTCACTCATCCTGGTCCTTTTGCTTGCTTGACGCAACTGTTACGGTAGTCCCAAAGCTAAGCTTTGTCTTATAAATATTGATTGATTGATTGATTATGTGTTTTCACGTTAGCTATTCCGTTAGCTTTCCTTGTGCTCGTTTGTTTGTTCGTGAATGATTTATTGGAATAAATCGTTTCCTACCTGCACACTGTCTCCGGAGTTCCTGCTGCATCATCTCGGAAGAACAATCATCACCATGCCTACTCGTCCTCGATCCCGCTACAATTGATCCCCGTTTCTTGATTTGTACAGTGTCCTTTAATGCCTAGAACAGGGGTCTCTAATCCGTGGCTCTGAAGCTGCACGCAGCTCTTCTGCCTCCTTTTCGTGGCCCCCTTAGATTATTTTTTTTAACCCAGGAGTGAGAAAAGTTTGCATTTTTAAAAAGAGTTTTATCATTTCTGACTGTCTGTGAATGTGCACAGTTTTGAGGCACAAGGAAGGCAAGTAAAAGAGACCGGAAGCATTTGTGTTCTGTTCAGCTTCTGGAGTTTGCAACCCCTTGGGTAAGTTAACCATACATACTTGCCAAAATAGAAAAAGAAAAATAGTTTAATTTCACATGGACAGATTCATTTTCCTGTAAAATAAAACATTAAAAAGATGAAAAGTTTTAAAAGTTTATAAGCTGTAATGTATTGCGGCTCTATACTATTTTTCTTTAAAGGGGAACATTATCACCAGACCTATGTAAGCGTCAATATATACCTTGATGTTGCAGAAAAAAGACCATATATTTTTTTAACCGATTTCCGAACTCTGAATGGGTGAATTTTGGCGAATTAAACGCCTTTCTATTATTCGCTCTCGGAGCGATGATGTCACAACGAGACGTCACATCGGGAAGCAATCCGCCATTTTCTCAAACACATTACAAACACTGAGTCAAATCAGCTCTGTTATTTTCCGTTTTTTCGACTGTTTTCCGTACATTGGAGACATCATGCCTCGTCGGTGTGTTGTCGGAGGGTGGAACAACACGAACAGGGACGGATTCAAGTTGCACCAGTGGCCCAAAGATGCAAAAGTGGCAAGAAATTGGATGTTTGTTCCGCACACTTTACCGACGAAAGCTATGCTACGACAGAGATGGCAAGAATGTGTGGATATCCTGCGACACTCAAAGCAGATGCATTTCCAACGATAAAGTCAAAGAAATCTGCCGCCAGACCCCCAGGAAAAGAGAACGGATGAGGGTATGTCTATAGAATATATTAATTGATGAAAACTGGGCTGTCTGCACTCTCAAAGTGCATGTTGTTGCCAAATGTATTTCATATGCTGTAAACCTAGTTCATAGTTGTTAGTTCCTTTAATGCCAAACAAACACATACCAATCGTTGGTTAGAAGGCGATCGCCGAATTCGTCCTCGCTTTCTCCCGTGTCGCTGGCTGTCGTGTCGTTTTCCTCGGTTTCGCTTGCATACGGTTCAAACCGATAAGGCTCAAAAGCTTCAGTTTCTTCTTCAATTTTGTTTTCGCTACCTGCCTCCACACTATAATCATCAGTTTCAATACATTCGTAATCTGTTGAATCGCTTAAGCCGCTGAAATCCGAGTCTGAATCCGAGCTAATGTCGCTATACCTTGCTGTTCTAGCAGCCATGTTTGTTTGTATCGGCATCACTATGTGACGTCACAGGAAAATGGACGGGTGTATATAAGGATGGTTAAAATCAGGCACTGATTTTTAATGGTTTTAACCCTTCTGAAATTGTGATAATGTTCCCCTTTAAATGTCCCTGTGGGGAGGCGTGGCCGGCAGACCGACAGCGAGGCAGGGCACGCCGAGATGGCGGCGAGGAGGCATGGCCGGCGAGGAGGCATGGCCGGCGCGGGCCAGCGGCGAGGCGGGGCGCGCCGGGATCGACGCTGAGATAAATGTCAGGTGCGTGGATCGCCCACCTGGGAACAATTATATAATCTCCTCTTAGTGTATAAAAGGG
This sequence comes from Nerophis lumbriciformis, assembly GCF_033978685.3. Classification (NCBI taxonomy): domain Eukaryota; kingdom Metazoa; phylum Chordata; class Actinopteri; order Syngnathiformes; family Syngnathidae; genus Nerophis; species Nerophis lumbriciformis. The sequence continues at coordinate 17,166,473 of NC_084555.2, read as the reverse complement.
CGGCAGCCGTGAACGACGAGGCAGAAGGAGTTAGATAGCCAGCATTGAATGCAGCGCGGAAGAGAGCGAGAAGCAGACGAAGGCGACGACGCGGCAGGCTGAAAAACGTACCGAAGAGCGAGCAGGAAGAGGAGCTGAAAAGCGACCCGACGAGACTGAGTATATGTTGAAAAATAAAGCGAAGTCACAAACCTGCTTCAGGCATGTCTGTTTTTGGTGGTCCATGGAACCCGGACGACAGTGAGACACTGTTACAGTCCCTTTTGATGATAAATGTTGCAGACCCCTGACCTAAAGTTAGTTCGATTTGTTTTTAATTTTCAGCAATTTAATGGCGTTCGTGTATATTTGGTTGTGGATAATTTTTGTGTATGGAACGCTTGGATGTTGCTGCATATTTCTGCAATGTCATTTCAAAGTTCAATCCATTAACCTATGGTGTGTCTCAAATACAGTGGCGGCCCTTCAGTGATGTCCGACTTCAATGATTACCTCTCAAAATACCATAATTGATGTCACCACATGACCATTGCTGGAGAAATAGTATAAAGGAACACATTTACGCCCTACTGAACATTGAATCACATCACTAGTATACAAAACGGGTTATTTTCTGGCGCATTTAAAAATCAATTAAAATGTATCAGCAATTAAAACATATCTTTCGTGGTACTGTCAAAATTAAAATTGCAAAAAACATTAAAAATGAAAAAATTAAATATTAAATATATCACAATTAGTAGGACCTATTCGACGCCGTTCCCTATTTTATCGCCAGAACAGCTGAGCTAGCTTTCGGGGTTTGCCAACATCGTCTCACAAGATGTAGTTTCTCTTTAGATAAAAAGCTTCTGAAAATGGCCTTGCAAATATATATCTGCCATCTAATCAACATTTTGTTCTCCTTCTCTGCTATGCTGGTCTGGCTATGGCGCAACATTTCCCGCTTCCTGCTAAATTGAAACTTGTGATTGGATACTCACTTTGGAATGACAAGTGAGTATCCAATAACAGTCTCGTTAACATCAGGCTACTTAGATAGGCTACTGTCAACAACTTGTGATTGGCTGTTGCAACTGTCTATCAACTCTATGTGTTCTCAAATTCATCTGCTAACGGTCCCGATGAGTATCCAATCACAGGGCGCGTGAATGTCACTTTCAACGTGAGGCCATCTAGAAGGCCTTACTGACAATAACTCTTGATCTGATTGGCAACTGTCTATCAAGTGTATGTCCCCGTTCACTTACATTGCACGAATGCCCACATTGTTGATTCTGAAGGCCTCTTGCAGGTTTCGTATAGCATGGCAACATAAGATAGCTGAATTCTGATTGGATACAAACTAAAACTAAAAACAACAGCACTGGAAGGAGCATAATATGACATGAAGAGAATATGAATACTTTTAGATATTTAGGGAAAGTAAATAAAAAAATAATTGTATCTTTAAAGGGGAACATTATCACAATTTCCAAATGGTTAAAACCATTAAAAATCAGTTCCCAGTGGCTTATTATATTTTTCGAAGTTTTTTTCAAAATTTTACCCATCACGCAATATCCCTAAAAAAAGCTTCAAAGTGCCTGATTTTAACCATCGTTATAAATACCCGTCCATTTTCCTGTGACGTCACATAGTGAAGCCAACACAAACAAACATGGCGGAAAGAACAGCAAGCTATAGCGACATTAGCTCGGATTCAGACTCGGATTTCAGCGGCTTAAGCGATTCAACAGATTACGCATGTATTGAAACGGATGGTTGTAGTGTGGAGGCAGGTAGCGAAAACAAAATTGAAGAAGAAACTGAAGCTATTGAGCCATATCGGTTTGAACCGTATTCAAGCGAAACCGACGAAAACGACACGACAGCCAGCGACACGGGAGAAAGCGAGGACGAATTCGGCGATCGCCTTCTAACCAACGATTGGTATGTGTTTGTTTGGCATTAAAGGAAACTAACAACTATGAACTAGGTTTACAGCATATGAAATACATTTGGCAACAACATGCACTTTGAGAGTGCAGACAGCCCGATTTTCATCAATTAATATATTCTGTAGACATACCCTCATCCGCGCTCTTTTCCTGAAAGCTGATCTGTCCAGTTTTGGAGTTGATGTCAGCAGGCCAGGGAAGCTAGGGTCGATAGGGGGTTTAGCTCGCTTGTCTGCGGGAACAAACTGCCGCCATTGCTTGCCGTGGTACCGAGGTCCTTTGTCCCTGAATTGCTCACACACTCCAGCAGATTCAATGGGGGTCTGGCGGCAGATTTCTTTGACTTTATCGTTGGAAATGCATCTGCTTTGAGTGTCGCAGGATATCCACACATTCTTGCCATCTCTGTCGTAGCATAGCTTTCGTCGGTAAAGTGTGCGGAACAAACGTCCAATTTCTTGCCACTTTCGCATCTTTGGGCCACTGGTGCAACTTGAATCCGTCCCTGTTCGTGTTGTTACACCCTCCGACAACACACCGACGAGGCATGATGTCTCCAAGGTACGGAAAACAGTCGAAAAAACGGAAAATAACAGAGCTGATTCGACTCGGTGTTTGAGAAAATGGCGGATTGCTTCCCGATGTGACGCCACGTTGTGACGTCATCGCTCCGAGAGCGAATATTAGAAAGGCGTTTAATTCGCCAAAATTCACCCATTTAGAGTTCGGAAATCGGTTAAAAAAATATATGGTCTTTTTTCTGCAACATCAAGGTATATATTGACGCTTACATAGGTCTGGTGATAATGTTCCCCTTTAATTATGATCATGATTTCTGGTTATGTTAGTCCAGCAGAGAAGGCCTTGCTGACACTGACGGCTCACCACTGCTCAAATTCTCTCGTCAGTACATTTCAATAAGTATACTGTATGAACTGTGGGTGTATTTAAACAATTAGCAGTTTGAGTCCATACGTACATGAGTTGAAACGAGAAGTACGGTGTGTAGTGAGCGACCCTTAACACCACCAGTCATCTGAATCTGGGATCCATTATTTTTCTTGCCATATCTCGATTTTACAAACAATTAAAAATTAATCTGTGATGATTATGTTTACCTGCATTATTTGAGTGAAATAGATTTCAGAATCAGAATGAGCTTAATTGGCCAAGTAGGTTTAACGCAGGGGTCAGCAACCCACGGCTCTAGATCCGCATGCGGCTCTTTAGCACCACCCTAGTGGCTTTCTGGGCCAGAAAGAGATGTGTGAAAATGGAAAAAGATGAAGAAAAAAAATATATTTTGTTCGAATATGGTTTGTGTAGAAGAACAAACATGACATAAACCTTCTTAATTGTTAGAAATCCCACTGTTTATATTAAAGATGCTTCACTGATGAGAGTATTTGGCAAGCACCGTTTTGTCCTACTAATTTCAATGATCCTTGAACTCATCGTAGTTTATTACACAGAAAGACATGTTTTATGCCACTCCTTCCTTGTCTCATTTTGTCCACCAAACATTTTATGCTGTGCGTGAATGCACTAAGGTGAGCTTTGTTGATTTTATTGATTTGCTGGCGTGCTTATCAGGCAGGTCAGTCCATAACTGCAAGTTAATCGATGCTAACATGCTATTTAGGCTAGCTGTATATACATATTGCATAATTATGCCTCGTTTGGAAGGTAGGAATATTTGAGCTCATTTAATTTCCTTTACTTATGTCCTCTGTGTATTTAATTTATATTTCATGACACATTATATGTATGTAATGTTGGCTGCATTTCTGATAGTTGTTTGTGTGCCATGTTGTTCCAGACCACAGCAAAAGTTACCCAGCTTGCAAAGATTGTAATAAATCCATTAGAAGAAGACAGCCTGCCGTTTCCTTAAACTTGGACACACACATCTATACCTTTGGCCATTCTAAGACAGTCTTTTCGAGCATTTTTCTCGTCCTCTAAGAAGTCTCAATTTTACTAATGATTTCCAATGTTGTAGATGTGTTAAAAATGTGTAGAATAAAAATTAAAATACAACATTTCTGTCAACGAAGATTTGCGTCAGCCTTTGATAGTAGCCTTTGATAGTAGGCTAATATAGCTAATATAGACACTTACATCATACATTGCCTTCATTATAACACTTATATAAGACTTTTAAAGTAATTTTGATAGTATGCGAATATAGCTTATATAGACACTTACATCATGTTTTGCCTTCATTATAACACATTTATATAAGGCTTTTAATTTTTTGCGGCTCCAGACAGATTTTTTTTTTGTATTTTTGGCTCTTTCAACATTTCGGGTTGCAGACCCCTGGTTTAACGCATAAGGAATTTGACTTGGTAGACTGTCCTCTCTTTGTTTGATGCAAGAAATAAAGAAAAACGTAACAACTACGAGAGAGCGCAATACTGGGGTGGCCATCCGCGGCGCCATCTTGTTATAAAAACAAGAGGGAAACGTTAAAGAACACAATGTGTCATGGACTCACATTGCTGCGGTAGTTGTGACCCCAAGATGCAGGAGACAGGAGGATGACGTGCAGGTAAGACAGGTCTTTAATTATATTCAAACACGGGAGGAGCTGTCATGCACACAGCATGCAGCTAAAAGTCAGTAACATTTACAAATCCTCAAGCACTGACGAGCAGGCATTTGTAGAAGCAAGCTGATCGACAACCACTACCAGGTGTGGCCAGGCTGCCAATCAGCGGCAGGTGAGGGTAAATAGCGCTCAGGGAGACATGCAGGAAAAGGAACCAAACATAAGAGTGCTACACAGGAAATATACACAAACTAAGGAAACATAACGAGAACGTGATGTGCCAGATCGTCACACAAAGGACATAAAAGACCTTAAAGGACCACAGAGCTGATGAATCCAGATGCCAGTTCAGAGGCACTATTTCAACATACAGCTACAAAAGTAAAACAACGAAAAACAAAAAAAGAGCAATAAATAATACATGCTGCGCACGTACGATTACATCATGCATAGACAAAGAACAAAACAAAACATAATTTCAACACCCACATACACCGCGGTGGCCTCTGCGGTGCGCCGCGCCATTGTCTGCTGGAGGGGTGGGGGGCAGGAACAGACCCAACAAAGCTACCGAGAGAGACTACTCAGTCCTAGGCTGCCCACTAGCTCTCGGCCAGTATCCAGTCAATGTCCAGTCTGCGCGGATGTTCGAGAATTCACCTGTGTCCGAGGCATACTCTTTCATCCTTGTACTTTTTGAACACGTTGTTGAACTGGATCATATTTCATTATTTCATTCCGGAATTGAATTCCACATACTGATATGTTAAGATTTTGAGTTAAATCTCCCCAAAGACACTATTTCTCCTTTTGATGAGAATATTTGTTTGCTTTGTGCATAATTTCAGCTGTGTGCAAATGAACAAAATCATTGAATTTCAATATTTACGATTCAATAAATAAAAGTTTTGTATATTCTCTATAAATTGCACAAATGTCTCTATACATTTCTCTAATAAATTGCAAGTACAATTAGTGGGCGTGTTGCAAGTGATTTCCTAAGACTGCGTGTACAATTATATAATTGCAAAAGGGACGCAGACCGCCCTATTTATATGAAATTTTTGCGCGTTTGCCAGTTGGATACACTCATTTCCCTCCACATTCATGACATCATATGCTCCAAGGGGCCAACCTGTGCTCTTTCGTTATAATGTGGAATATGCAGCGCACACCACTTTACAGTCTTGATGAATCAATCAATCAATCAATCAATCATCCATCGATCCATCCATTTTCTACCGCTTATTCCCTTTTGGGGTCGCGGGGGGCGCTGGAGCCTATCTCAGCTACAATCGGGCGGAAGGCGGGGTACACCCTGGACAAGTCACCACCTCATCGCAGGGCCAACACAGATAGACAGACAACATTCACACTCACATTCACACACTAGGGCCAATTTAGTGTTGCCAATCAACCTATCCCCAGGTGCATGTTTTTGGAAGTGGGAGGAAGCCGGAGTACCCGGAGGGAACCCACGCAGTCACGGGGAGAACATGCAAACTCCACAATCAATGTTTATTTATATAGCCCTAAATCACAAGTGTCTCAAAGGGCTGCACAAGCCACAACGACATCCTCGGTACAGAGCCCACGTAAGGGCAAGGAAAAACTCACCCCAGTGGTACGTCGATGTGAATGACTATGAGAAACCTTGGAGAGGACCGCATATGTGGGTAACTCCCCCCCTGTAGGGGAAAATCACATTGCGAGCGCCAAATGCTCACATTGGCATCTTCGCCCCCCAGTATTGTGGGTGTTCTTATAATCAGCGCACATTCTGCATATATATGAAGACAGACACACTCAATGGATTGCATTCTCAATGTTGCTCGTTTATGAGACACAAGCTGAGTGGATCAGCTTTGTGTGCGTTATCAAATGTGCACGTGTTTTAATAACACAAGTCTTTAGTAGATCAGGTTTTGATTATCATACGAGCTGACCATTTTTGTCACACAGTTAGTGAATGAGGCATACGTTTGTTTTTTGTTTTTTCATATTCCCACACAGAAACTTAGATATGGGAGCACTAGAAAACAGTAGAGAAAAGAAGCTGATTTTATTGTTGTTTACTACTTTCCATCCGATGCTGTTACCGTATTTTTCAGACTATAAGCTGCTACAATTTTCCTACGCTTTAAACCTTGCAGTTTATTCAACGGAGCAACTAATTTATGGATTTTTCTTCGCCAACAGCCATAATGTTTCGAATTCCACGAATAGTTTTCAACACCAGGAGAGACACTGAAAAGGTGGGTTATTGTTTATGCTATGGCGCCATCTTTTGGACGAGTTCACTCACTGCGAATTGAAAATGTGCTTCCCGTTTTGTGCCCTGAAACTTAAGTACACTGCGTTCTGTCTACTACTCGTCTATGGCGTTCCTGCTCGAAGGATTCTTCATTCATCACTTCAAGCAACGTTTGAAAGTTTTACAAAACAACAAAAACAATTTTATCCATCCATCCATTTCCTACCGCTTGTCCCTCTCAAGTTGTGGGGTGCCTATTCTGACTTGGCACCTGGTGGAGGCGGTCAGCTTTTTTTCCCATCCCGTCTTCTCCCTGCTTGCTCTCTGTATCTTGTCTATGTGTGCTATGGCTATGAGTTTTTTTTCCCTTGGCCTTAGTCTGGACCCCTTCCCTGGAGTTTGTCCTTTTACTGAATATTTTTTTGGAAGCTGGCAGACCCGTCAGCGATCCTTTGTCTGTCTCCCTGTAATGTTTGTCTGATCTTGAATGGGATTGTGCTGAAAATCAAATTTCCCCTTGGAGTATTAATAGAGTACTTCTGAATCTGAATCTGAATCTGTTGGAGCCTATCCCAGCTGCACGTGGCGGAAGTCAGTGTACATGCACCCACTCAATCCCAGGGCCAACACAGATAGAGACACAACCATTCGCCCACACATTCATACTTTAGGACGAAATTTAGTGTTGCCAATCAACCTATCCCCAGGTGCATGTCTTTTGGAGGTAGGAGGAAGCCGGAGTACCCAGAAGGAACCCATGCAGTCACAGGGACAACATGCAAACACCACACAGAGCGACCTTGAGCCCGGGAATCGAACCCAGGACATCCTCGCTTTGAGACACAAGCACTAACCCATGGGCCACCGTGCTGCCACTAAAACATTTCATACTTACTAAACCGTGCCATGTGTGATGTTTGTAAAATAATTTTCATGCATATTTGTCCGTGCTATCGTAATGTAATCAAGCTTGCATTGTTCGCATTCGCAAATTGGGCTAACACGTTTACAAGTGCCTGCGTTAGTCTTATTAACTTACAATGGCATTATTTTCGTATTGTTTCAGTTTCGTAAATTCACCAAAACGTCACGAGGAATTATTGAGTCTGTTTAGCTGATTGGAGAGCTAGCTTCCGCAGCTAGTGGGTCCATGACGATGACTTCTGTTTTGTTTGATCAGCCGTTTTACTGCCGTGTGACAGGCACGGTTTGGAAACAATTAAAGTTTGTAAATAGACATTTAAAAAATCTTTCATACCAGCATAGCTGCGGCTAATATATTTAAAAATATTTACTTCTTCTTAAATTTGGTGAGTGCGGCTTAACGGCTTAAATACTGTACGGTATTTCAAGTTAGTCCCTCCCCTTCTGCCATGTAGCCGAGATTTTGGCTCTTGCTATCCCTCATTAAAGGAACATGTTGTGACGATACCATTTAACTTGACAGTTTTAAGCCCACTCCATCAGAGTTACTGAGAACCTTCTCCTTCCCTGTGATGCACACATAATGGTGCCCAACTTGTTCGTATTGATCATCCAGCCTCATTTCTTCTTGCTTGTCAATTAGATTGTTAACCAGAAAGAAGCAATTGCTAAATTGTTCATTTTGAGGCTCGGTGGATAACCTGACCTAACAAGATGACCACGGTGATAGGTGGGTCCTATCATGCCACTAAACAGGCTGATTGGTTTGCAAATGAATTAGGTGATTAGCTGACACGTCTTTGTAATGAGTGTCGGTGCCATAAAAATGCAGATTGGCAGATATTGGGTGTCTGCAGTGCACTGATAAAACTACATGATCAATTATTTTGTTCGGGGCTAAAACTCTTCTCCTGTTTTAGGGTTTGAAGCAGTATGCAACCGATGTAATCCCACATGACAAAATATTTGGTCAAGAAAACCAGGCAGCACATGCTGACCTTCGAGCTTCAATTACTCCAACGTGTTTATTGATCAGCTGTTAAAAGTCACTCAAGTCGATGAGACATTGTTGGGTGGCTGATGGGTTTGCTCCCCGCAGTAATCACTATTCATTTGTTCGCTGAGCGCTCATAAATGTGGTGCAATTGACAACGAGTAACCTTTTACAACATAATCAGGTTGATCAAGTTTTTTGTCTTTCAGGTTCTTCCTCTGTTGAACAGTTACACCACATTCTAAAATATTACTCCCAGAGAATAAACTACATCCATCCATTTTCTACCGCTTGTCCCTTTTGGGGCCGCGGGGGGTCGCTGGAGCCTATCTCAGCCTGGACAAGTCGCCACCTCATCACAGGAGAATAAACTCCCGACAATAAATTCAATGTGTATGGACTTGATAGCATTGTTGTTCACAAGTGACACAACAATTACTTCATCACAAAAGTCGATTTGTTTTTTGTCCATCCATCCATCCATCTTCTTCCGCTTATCCGAGGTCGGGTCGCGGGGGCAGCAGCCTAAGCAGGGAAGCCCAGACTTCCCTCTCCCCAGCCACTTCGTCCAGCTCTTCCTGTGGGACCCAGAGGCATTCCCAGGGCAGCCGGGAGACATAGTCTTCCCAACGTGTCCTGGGTCTTCCCCGCGGCCTCCTACCGGTCGGACGTGCCCTAAACACCTCCCTAGGGAGGCGTTCGGGTGGCATCCTGACCAGATGCCCGAACCACCTCATCTGGCTCCTCTCGATGTGGAGGAGCAGCGGCTTTACTTTGAGCTCCCCCCGGATGACAGAGCTTCTCACCCTATCTCTAAGGGAGAGCCCCGCCACCCGGCGGAGGAAACTCATTTCGGCCGCTTGTACCCGTGATCTTGTCCTTTCGGTCATAACCCAAAGCTCATGACCATAGGTGAGGATGGGAACGTAGATCGACCGGTAAATCGAGAGCTTTGCCTTCCGGCTCAGCTCCTTCTTCACCACAACGGATCGATACAGCGGCCGCATTACTGAAGACGCCGCACCGATCCGCCTGTCGATCTCACGATCCACTCTTCCCTCACTCGTGAACAAGACTCCAAGGTACTTAAACTCCTCCACTTGGGGCAAGATCTCCTCCCCAACCCGGAGATGGCACGCCACCCTTTTCCGGGCGAGAACCATGGACTCGGACTTGGAGGTGCTGATTCTCATCCCAGTCGCTTCACACTCGGCTGCGAACCGATCCAGTGAGAGCTGAAGATCCTGGCCAGATGAAGCCATCAGGACCACATCATCTGCAAAAAGCAGAGACCTAATCCTGCAGCCACCAAACCAGATCCCCTCAACGCCTTGACTGCGCCTAGAAATTCTGTCCATAAAAGTTATGAACAGAATCGGTGACAAAGGGCAGCCTTGGCGGAGTCCAACTCTCACTGGAAACGTGTCCGACTTACTGCCGGCAATGCGGACCAAGCTCTGGCACTGAGCATACAGGGAGCGGACTGCCACAATCAGACAGTCCGATACCCCATACTCTCTGAGTACTCCCCACAGGACTTCCCGAGGGACACGGTCGAATGCCTTCTCCAAGTCCACAAAACACATGTAGACTGGTTGGGCAAACTCCCATGCACCCTCAAGGACCCTGCCGAGAGTATAGAGCTGGTCCACAGTTCCACGACCAGGACGAAAACCACACTGTTCCTCCTGAATCCGAGGTTCGACTATCCGGCGTAGCCTCCTCTCCAGTACACCTGAATAGACCTTACCGGGAAGGCTGAGGAGTGTGATCCCACGATAGTTAGAACACACCCTCCGGTTCCCCTTCTTAAAGAGATGAACCACCACCCCGGTCTGCCAATCCAGAGGTACCGCCCCCGATGTCCATGCGATGCTGCAGAGTCTTGTCAACCAAGACAGCCCCACAGCATCCAGAGCCTTAAGGAACTCCGGGCGGATCTCATCTACCCCTGGGGCCTTGCCACCGAGGAGCTTTTTAACTACCTCAGCAACCTCAGCCCCAGAAATAGGAGAGCCCACCACAGACTCCCCAGGCACTGCTTCCTCATAGGAAGACGTGTTGGTGGGATTGAGGAGGTCTTCGAAGTATTCCCTCCACCGATCCACAACATCCGCAGTCGAGGTCAGCAGAACACCATCCTCGCCATACACGGTGTTGATAGTGCACTGCTTCCCCTTCCTGAGGCGGCGGATGGTGGTCCAGAATTGCTTCGAAGCCGTCCGGAAGTCGTTTTCCATGGCTTCCCCGAACTCCTCCCATGTCCGAGTTTTTGCCTCTGCGACCGCTGAAGCCACACACCGCTTGGCCTGTCGGTACCTTTCTGCTGCCTCAGGAGTCCTATGAGCCAAAAGAACCCGATAGGACTCTTTCTTCAGCTTGACGGCATCCCTCACCGCCGGTGTCCACCAACGGGTTCTAGGATTACCGCCACGACAAGCACCAACTACCTTGCGGCCACAGCTCCAATCAGCCGCCTCGACAATAGAGGCGCGGAACATGGTCCATTCGGACTCAATGTCCAGCACCTCCCTCGTGACATGTTCAAAGTTCTTCCGGAGGTGGGAATTGAAACTCTCTCTGACAGGAGACTCTGCCAGACGTTCCCAGCAAACCCTCACAATGCGTTTGGGCCTGCCAGGTTTGTCCGGCATCCTCCCCCACCATCGCAGCCAACTCACCACCAGGTGGTGATCGGTAGAAAGCTCCGCCCCTCTCTTCACCCGAGTGTCCAAAACATGAGGCCGCTAATCCGATGACACAACTACAAAGTCGATCATGGAACTGCGGCCTAGGGTGTCCTGGTGCCAAGTGCACATATGGACACCCTTATGTTTGAACATGGTGTTCGTTATGGACAATCTGTGACGAGCACAAAAGTCCAATAACAAAACACCGCTCGGGTTCAGATCCGGGCAGCCATTCTTCCCAATCACGCCTCTCCAGGTTTCACTGTCGTTGCCAACATGAGCATTGAAGTCCCCCAGTAGAACGAGGGAATCACCCGGGGGAGCACTCTCAAGTACTCCCTCGAGTGAAACCAAAAAGGGTGGGTACTCTGAGCTGCGGTTTGGCGCGTAAGCGCAAACCACAGTCAGGACCCGTTCCCCCACCCGAAGGCGGAGGGAAGCTACCCTCTCGTCCACCGGGTTGAACTCCAACGTACAGGCTCTGAGCCGGGGGGGAAACAAGAATTGCCACCCCAGCCGGTCGCCTCTCACTGCCAGCAACGCCAGAGTGGAAGAGAGTCCAGCCCCTCTCGAGAGAACTGGTTCCAGAGCCCTTGCTGTGCGTCGAAGTGAGTCCGACTATATCTAGCCGGAACTTCTCCACCTCCCGCACTAGCTCAGGCTCCTTCCCCCCCAGCGAGGTGACGTTCCATGTCCCAAGAGCTAGCTTCTGTAGCCGAGGATCGGACCGCCAAGTGCCCTGCCTTCGGCTGCCGCCCAGCTCACATCGCACCCGACCTCTATGACCCCTGCTATGGGTGGTGAGCCCATTGGAGGGGGGACCCACGTTGCCTCTTCGGGCTGTGCCCGGCCGGGCCCCATGGGGACAGGCCCGGCCACCAGGCGCTCGCCATCGTGCCCCACCTCCGGGCCTGGCTCCGGAGGGGGGCCCCGGTGACCCGTGTCCGGGCGAGGGAAATCTGGGTCCTTGGTTTTTATTTTTCATGGAGGTCTTCGAGCTGCTCTTTGTCTGATCCCTCACCTAGGACCAGTTTGTCTTGGGAGACCCTACCAGGGGGCATAAAGCCCCCGGACAACATAGCTCCTAGGATCATTGGGACACGCAAACTCCTCTACCACGTTAAGGTGGCAGCTCAGAGAGGAGGATTTGTTTTTTGTGTTAAATGGAATCTGCTCACATTTACTGGCAATTTAAGGGCCCCTCTAATGCTGACAACAATGGCACTTATTTCATAGTTTTGGACCTAAAAATTATGTCTACAGGTAAAGCTACCCTCAAAATAAAACACTGTGGTTCTTTTTAAGGCTTGTTTTTGATCGAGTTGACGTCACCTTAAGAAGACTGGAGGCATTTTCATATTGTGTAGTATGCATACTTGCCAACCCTCCCAGATTTTCCGGGAGACTCCCGAAATTCAGCGCCTCTCCCGAAAACCTCCCGGGACAAATATTCTCCCGAAAATCTCCCGATTTTCAGCAAGAGCTGGAAGCCACGCCCCCTCCAGCTCCATGTGGACCTAAGTGAGGACAGCCTTTTTTCACAACGGGAGGACAACAGGGTGACAAGAACTAAATCATCCAGACTAGAGATAAATTGTATTATTATGTTTATCTTACCTAAAAATAAATATATTTATTAATTAAAAAAAAAAAAAGAAACGAAATACATTTTTACTATATTTTGCTAAAAACATCCAAATTAATTGTATTTTTATTTGTATATTTTCTGACTCCTTATTACATCCAGCCATAGAATTATACATTAAAATAAACATATTTGAAATCATTAATTTTAAATGATCATAATAATTCATTTAAAATGACAATATTTAATTATTAAAATAATTGCTTGTTTATCAACAACTTTAGCATTTTATTCATTACATTTTGAAGCTCTCAGAAGCCAAGTTATGTTATATTCCTTAGTATTTATTTATGCAGGTTTGAAGTATCGATTATCTAAACACAGTTTTGTTTGTATATTTTCAGGATGTGTATATATATATATATATATATATATATATATATATATATATATATATATATATATATATATATATATATATATATATGTATGTATATATATATATATATATGTATATGTATGAAATACTTCACTTGGTGAATTCTAGCTGTCAATATACTCCTCCCCTCTTAACCACGCCCCCAACCACGCCCGCCCCACCCCTGACCACGCCCCCTGCCACCCACCTCCCGAAATCGGTGGTTTTAAGGTTGGCAAGTATGGTAGTATGTGTTTTGGCAGCATCTTCATTCCCAATCATATTATTTGCATGCTGAATTTGAAAGAATGATCAAATGCATTGTTGCAGATTGTAGTACAAACCCCATTTCCATATGAGTCGGGAAATTGTGTTGGATGTAAATATAAACGGAATACAATGATTTGCAAATCATTTTCAACCCATATTCAGTTGAATATGCTACAAAGACAACATATTTGATGTTCAAACTGATGACCTTTTTTTTTTTTGCAAATAATCAGTAACTTTAGATTTTGATGCCAGCAACACGTGACAAAGAAGTTGGGAAAGGTGGCAATAAATACTGATAAAGTTGAGGAATGCTCATCAAACACTTATTTGGAACATCCCACAGGTGAACAGGCAAATTGGGAACAGGTGGGTGCCATGATTGGGTATAAAAGTAGATTCCATGAAACGCTCAGTCATTCACAAACAAGAATGGGGCGAGGATCACCACTTTGTCAACAAATGCGTGAACAAATTGTTGAACAGTTTAAGAAAAACCTTTCTCAACCAACTATTGCAAGGAATTTAGGGATTTCACCAGCTACGGTCCGTAATATCATCAAAGGGTTCAGAGAATCTGGAGAAATCACTGCACGTAAGCAGCTAAAAGCCTGTGACCTTCGAACACTTCAGAAACCCACTGTCAGTAACTACAGTTGGTCGCTACATCTGTAAGTGCAAGTTAAAACTCTCCTATGCAAGGCGAAATCCGTTTATCAACAACACCCAGAAACGCCGTCGGCCTCGCTGGGCCTGAGCTCATCTAAGATGGACTGATACAACGTGGAAAAGTGTTCTGTGGTCTGACGAGTCCACATTTCCAATTGTTTTTGGAAACTGTGGACGTCGTGTCCTCCGGACCAAAGAGGAAAAGAACCATCCGGATTGTTATAGGCACAAAGTTGAAAAGCCAGCATCTGTGATGGTATGGGGGTGTATTAGTGCCCAAGACATGGGTAACTTACACATCTGTGAAGGCGCCATTAATGCTGAAAGGTACATACAGGTTTTGGAGCAACAAATGTTGCCATCTAAGCAACGTTGCCATGGACGCCCCTGCTTATTTCAGCAAGACAATGCCAAGCCACGTGTTACATCAACGTGGCTTCATAGTAAAAGAGTGCGGGTACTAGACTGGCCTGCCTGTAGTCCAGACCTGTCTCCCAAGCCTAAAATACCACAACGGAGACCCCGGACTGTTGAACAACTTAAGCTGTACATCAAGCAAGAATGGGAAAGAATTCCACCTGAGAAGCTTAAAAAATGTGTCTCCTCAGTTCCCAATCGTTTACTGAGTGTTGTTAAAAGGAAAGGCCATGTAACACAGTGGTGAACATGCCCTTTCCCAAGTACTTTGGCATGTGTTGCAGCCATGAAATTCTAAGTTAATTATTATTTGCAAAAAAAAAAAAAAAAAAAGTTTATGAGTTTGAACATCAAATATCTTGTCTTTGTAGTGCATTCAATTGAATATGGGTTGAAAAGGATTTGCAAATCATTGTATTCTGTTTATATTTACATCCAACACAATTTCCCAACTCATATGGAAACGGGGTTTGTAATACAACTGAAGAAGGGGCCATCCTGCAATACATGTCAAATGATGGGAATATGAGGGAAGAATGGACCTCCCTAGACAAATTGACTCGCGCAAAATGGGACGAACCAAGCGAGAAAAGTAATTTGCAGAGATCATTTTAACAATTCTGACATGGTCGACGTTTAAATGTAAATACATAAACTCAGGATCACCCTGAAAGGTAGAACAACTGAGTCAGAACCTGCAGAAAAACAAGGAAATAAGTGCAGACCCCGCAATAAAAATACAAAAGAAAAAGATGGTAAGCGGTTGATATTCAATTTTGCGTCCTCTTCTACTGATGTTTTCCTGAAGATGTTTGAGGAAATGCCGAACGAGCATCAGGGAACACATGCCATTGTGTCTATGGACGGGTAAAGAAGTCCAGGAATGGCGATTCTTCTACATCACCAGTTCTGTAGATGACGTTACACCAAAAGGGAGGGGCATATCGAGTCTGGCAATAGAAAGGGGGCGTTCCAAATTACAGTTAGTCATCTACCAATTACTCACAAATCAATTGATAATAATGGAAATGACTATCAGATTCAGGAGCAAAAAATACATTGAGAGAACTTGAGAAAAAAAATTTCAGTTATCTGAACGCTGTGAGTGCTTTAATGCCGTGGTTTCTTTGGTTTGTTGGGAAAGTCAGGTTATTGCATTTTCCTCGATACAGATCATGGCCAGACGTAATTTGCTCTCAGAAGTATGGATTAAACTGGAAAAAAAACAAATAAGTTACTGAGGCTTATTCTGTTGTCAGGGCCAATAAATTAACTGTCATCTCTATGGATTTTTTTTATGTACTCAAAAGGATCAAATAATTATAAGCAGGGTCTTCTGTCAAGTGATGAAGCTGAACCAGCAAGCGTTAAAAGATTTATGAGACTTTCAATACAATACACGCACATTCTTTGGGGTATTGAAATTGCATCCTACCTTGGATAGGGTTGTCTTTCTCAACACAAGGATTTACTATTTGTTAAGGAGGATGAGCTTGCAGATGACGGACAATTGCTTTTGAGTGGGCGGATTCTTAAAGAGTAAAGTCCGTCTCTCTCAGAACATATACAAATAATCAACTTAAAACCCAAAGGAAGGCTTGACGTCTGGAGCCAACCGGCACCGCCAAATCCTGAAATGGCTTTTCCAGCAATTCACTGTAGCCACCGTTGCTTGTTTATTGCTGCTCTTCTTCCACATACACAGCTACAGGGGCAAAGGTCATTGTCTGCATTAAGGAGAGACGCATAGTCGTACAAAACTAGGTCAACATCCCACATCTGTTGCTGTCCTTTTTGTCTGCATTAATCTGACAAATCACCAGACTAAAAAGCTCTATATGACCGTACAGCATAATTGTATTTGTAATCATCAGTGCCGTCAAGCCATTAAACAACGAACGATTAATTATGATCTGCAATTAACCTAATAATCTCTTTTTTAATCTCACCTAAACAAAATGCTGAGAAAAGCCCTCAACTTCAGGTATTTATTGAGGTATTCATCTAAATTCATTACAATATAATAATGATATACACAACCAAAATAAAGTGGCTTTATTATGTAATTTATTGGTTTTAACTTGAGTTTTGAGTTTTCCCTTGAGCAGATTTAGCCATTTACAAAAAAAAAAAAATCCGGTCCATAAAAGTGCTGATGTTTAACACATCACAAATAAATAATCTTGCCTGAGCAGTACAAAAAGCAAGAAATTAATGTTGAACGTGTTGCTTTTTCTCTGCTTCAGATAATATAAAATAAATAAAAGACCCATCAATCAAAGTGCTGGCATATGTTACTAGTGCTGACTTTTTTTTTAATTTTAATCATATTAATCACACCTTTGGATGTTTATTAATCAAAGGTTATAACATGTTTGCATAAGTTAAATGAACTAAAAAGAAGAACCCAATATTTTGACACAATTGCAATTTGATTGTCAAAATGTCATGCAAGAACATCTTTTAAAGATTTTTCTTGAATGCATGTTATTTATTTGCTCAAAACTTGCTAACAATTTACTGTTAAGTCCCATTTAAAGTACCCAACTACGATTAAGGGAAAAGAGCATGTACAGTGAAGTGAATTATATTTACCGTATTTTTCGGAGTATAAATCGCACCGGAGTATAAGTCGCACCTGCCGAAAATGCATAATAAAGAAGAAAAAAAACATACCGGTATATAAATCGCACTGGAGCCCGGCCAAACTATTAAAAAAGCTGCGAGTTATAGTCCGAAAAATACGGTATATAGCGCTTTTCTCAAGTGACTCAAAGCGCTTGACATTGTGAAACCCAATATCTAATTTACATTTTTAAACCAGTGTGGGTGGCACTGGGAGCAGGTGGGTAAAGTGTCCAAGGACACAATGACAGTGACTAGGATGGCGGAAGCAGGGATTGAACCTGCAACCCTCAAGTTGCTGGCACGGCCGCTCTACCAACCTAGCTATACTGCCCCAGTCAAATTAAATTGCGTGATTAATTGGCTTATGTTCTTGATTAATGCAATAATTTTCTGTGATTAATAACATGAGTTAACTCCATGTTTTTAATAGGCCTAGTTATCAATAGTGGCTTAAGAGAACAGAACAGTAACAAAAAATTGCACTTGGCACAATTACATTTTAAACTTTATACAACATTATCTACGGAAAAAAATGTTGACTTTGACTTTCCTGACTGTCAATCACATGAATTTTACACGTACATTAATGTGTAACACTATCTGAAGTTATTTATTCACAAGTTTTGATTTCCTTTTATCCAGCCGTGATTGAAACTACATTCTCCTCCATGTAAGTGTGCTATGCATGTAAATGTAATGTATTCATTATTGTAATACATCACAATGTTGATTTTAAATGCAATGCACACGTAGTCACTACTTTATATAGATTTTAAATACTGTATAATGTACACATCGTTGCACGTGTAATAAATAATACAATTTATTTTAAATATGGTGATTTTAAATAATGTTCTAAGCCTGTCCATAGATGTTGAAGAGCTAAAATCAAACCTCCAGTCTTGAATAATCTGAAAGCTTCTGTTGTCATACAAGGTGAAAAGCTTCAATATATTTCTGAGGATGTAAATAAATAAGGACTTTACATGTGTTGAAAATAAGAATGTTAGTGTTCATTTGAGCAAAAGTGAGGTAGGATCAATATTTGTTGAAATTTCAAATTGCAGTCATTTTGGAGGGAATACTCTGATTATTGGGTGTATATATTGCCCACCTGACAGTGACACCGGTATCTTTATTGAAGCTCTTTGGAGATGATTAGTGTCAAAATGTTATTTTATTTTGACCTTTTAAACCAGGAATCAACTTCTTCAATTGATTTTCTAAATTCAATGTATTATTTTATTAGTATCCACTAATTAATAGACCAACACGGTTATCAAACTCACCTGCAACTTTAACTGATAATATTTTAACTAACTATTTAATTAATTGAATAATTTCGGGTTTACTGTTTACTGATATTTCAGATCATCTTCCAGTATTTCAGTTTTTTACAAATATTTCACAAAGAAAAACTGAAGTTGAAATGAAACGTCGTAAATTTACTAAGAAAAATGTGGATTCCATGAAAATCTAATTGTCAAATGTGTCATGGGATGAGGTCTTCAAACATCATGATGCTGAGATACCTTACCAAACATTTTTGCATATATTTATTGCATTGTTCAATAAATGTTTTACATTTATACAAAGCAAAAATACATTTAGAAGCAGAATTTCAAAAACATGGATTCCATCAGCTATCAAAAAATATTCCATGACTTAAAAAAAAGCGATATAAAAAATGTTTTATTGTAATTTTAATATTTCATGTTATAAAAAATATAAAAATCAGTACATCAAATTATTAAATGATGCCAATAAAAATATTACTCAGAAAAGTTAGAAATATTGTGTAAAAATATGAAGAACTGCTGAAGTGTCATAAATAAAAAGCACTCCTCCAGAGGTATTCCATCTCAGTTATCTGATGGTGTCAGAGGTTTCTCTAATTCTTTTGATGTAGCAAATGGATTTAAGTATTTTGTTGTTCATGTTGGCCCCTCATTGGCTGGAAACATAGTATTGTCAGGTAAACCTATTTTGACAAATCGTAGTGATGGTTATTGTCGTCTGAATGTGTTTGACTCTCCTACTCCAAATGAAGTACTTCAAATACTACTGAAAATTAAAGCTGCAAGCAGCGATGGACGGGACCGACTTTGACGGCACATAAAATCCAAACCGGAGCAGTAATTAAAACTCTTTGGTTAACTTTTAATCAGAAGGGTTCAATCTCTCTCCTGTGCTAGTTTGAAGCTGACATGATAAACAGGAGATAATGTTTGAAAAAAGGTGACTGATTTTTACAAAACCTTTGTTTTGAAGGGGGGATTTCTAACTTCCTGTTGTTTTTTGCTGAAGGATGTTAGTGTATGAAATCTAGGTCTAAGTCAGACCTACATAGAGGTTTTTGTTTCATGTCTCTATGACATTCCTACTGGAAGTTACAAGCAGTTGTGTCTGTGTTTTCTTCCTAGGGGACGCTAGAGCGCAATTTAGAGTTTTGGGGTTGTTTTTTTTTATTAGATCACAATTTTTGCCAGTCCTGATGTGTGTGTCCAGTTTGGTGAGTTTTGAAGCATGTTAAGGGGTTCAAATTACAGCTCAAAGAGGCGGAAGTGACTGTTTTTACAAAACCTTTGTTTTGAAGGGGGAATTGCCAACTTCCTGTTGATTTTTGCTGAAGAATCTCAGTGTATGAAATCTAGGTCTAAGTCAGACCAACATAGAGGTTTTTGTTTCATGTCTCTACAGCATTCTTAACGGAAGTTACAAGCAGTTTTGTCTGTGTTTTTTCCTATTTTATCCAATTTTGAGTTTTGGGGTTTGGTTTTTTTATTAGATGGCAATTTTCGCCAGTCCTGATGTGTGTGTCAAATATGGTGAGTTTTGAAGCATGTTAAGAGGGTCAAATTACAGCTCAAAGAGGCGGCGGAATAATAATAATAAAACCTTACAATTACAATAGGGTCCTCTGCAGGCCCGGCCCTAACCAATCTGGCGCCCTAGGCAAGATTTTAGGTGGCGCCCCCCCACATTGGCAGTGAAGTGTATAATATACTCACAAGAAACCGAATAGCTTTGTCTTTGATATTTTTTTTTTACTTTCAACTATACCTAATATACCTGTATAAAGGGGTGGACAAGTGACTATTACCTGCAGGGCAAACATTAGCTAACCAGAAGGCAATAACAATGTAAACAAAAAACACCTGCTTAAAAGATCTAATACAAATGTCCCTGAGGAATGTAAGGTGGGAGTACCGTAATTACCTAACGTTACATTATTATTTTCCAAAACAATTTAGCCCCCTCCACAATATTAACCCGACGTTAAAACAGTAATAGCTATTTATTGATTAGCAATTGCCGAATCATGTAGCATTAGCTTAATGCTAAAAAGCCAGGTTACTATCACATTCTGTAACAGACAAATAATTTCATGTAGGCCAACGTTACCTACCTGCTACCTCTGTCTTTTCTCGTTTCTCCTCCTCTTCTTTTCTCTTTTTTCTTCCTTGGGCACCTGACAGTTTTGGCCGTTTTGACATCTTGTGTTGATTTTTTGATGTGGTGACGTCCAAAAAGAGTCATGATACGGGAAGGGAGGGGGCGCACCGTGCGGGGGGGAGGGGGAGGGGGCGCACCATGCGGGGGGAGGGGGGGGGGGGGGCGTAATGTTGTAACAAATAATATTTCTATTAAATAGGCTTTACTTTGCATTTTAATTAACGTGGGATTATTTTTTGTATTTAGAAATAATAGTACCAACTTTTTTTTTTTCTCTTTTTTTTTTTCTCCAACATTTGTGGCACTGGCGTGGCGCCCCCTTATGGACGGCGCCCTTAGCATTTGCCTATACGGCCTATGCCACGGGCCGGCCCTGGTCCTCTGTCCCAAAGGGACATTGCGGTCCCTAATTAAAGATGTTTCCCTAGACCATGACAGGATCAGTGCCAGTCTTGTAAAACAAGTTGCTTCCTCCATTATTGAACCTCTTTCACATGTTCTCTCTGTCTCCTAAAACAGATGTTGTGCCAAGCGATTTAAAAGTAGCCAAAGTAACACCTTTGTATAAATATGGGGATACTAGTTTATTCAAAGTGGCCCGTATTTTCTAAAGTGCTGGACCAAATAGTTTATGCAAGAATTATAAAACATTTGTCTGATAATTGTATTTTGTATATTCATCAGTACGGTTTCAGAGAAAAAATGTCAACAGCTATCTTTATGAAAGAGAACAATACAGTTGCAAGAAAAAGCATGTGAAACCTTGGATTACTTGGATTTTTGCATAAATAGGACATAAAATGTGTTCTGATATTCATCTAAGTCACAACAATAGACAAACACAGTATGCTTAAACTAATACTGCACAAAAATGTTTTATTCTCATGTTTTATTGTACACAACATGTAGACATTAATAATGCAGGGTGGAAAAAGTATGTAAAAAACCCTAAGCTAATGATTTCTCCAAGAGTCAATTGGAGCCAGGAGTCAGTTACCCTGGAGTCCAACCAGTGTGATGAGATTGCAGATGTTGGCTAAAGCTGCCCTGCCAAATAAAAACAAACCCGTTTTGAGTTTGCTGTTCTAAAGAAGTATTGCCTGATGTTAACAGTTGCGTCGCTCAAAAGCGCTCTAAGAAGATCTGTTGACTTACATGAAGATGGAAAGGGTTACAAAAGTATCTCTACAAGCTTTGATGTCCACGGTAAAACAGTCTATAAATGGAGAAAGTTCAGCACTGTTTCTACTCTCCCAAGGCATGGTCATCCTGTAAAGATGACTGTGAGAACACAGAACAGAACGCTCAATGACGTGAAAAATAATCGTACAGTGTTTACTAAAGACTTCTGGCACTTGCTAATATCTTTGTTGACCAGTCAACAATAAGGATAACATGAAACAAGAATGGAGTGCATGGAGGGACACTACAAAGGAAGCCACTGCTGTTAAAGACTAACATTGCAACACGTTTGGAGTTTGCAAACAAGCACCTAGATCAGGGGTCGGCAACCCGCGGCTCTAGAGCCGCATAGCGCCGCCCTAGTGGCTCTCTGGAGCTTTTTCAAAAATGTATGAAAAATGGAAAAAGATGAGGGGGAAAAAATATATTTTTAGTTTTAATATGGTTTCTGTAGGAGGACAAACATTACACAAACCTCCCTAATTGTTATAAAGCACACTGTTTGTATTAAACATGCTTCACTGATTCGAGTATTTGGCGAGCGCCGTTTTGTGCTACTAATTTTGGTGGCCCTTGAAGTCACCGTAGTTTGTTTACATGCATAACTTTCTCCGACTTTCTAGGACGTGTTTTATGCCAATTCTTTTTCTGTCTCATTTTGTCCACCAAACATTTAAGGTTGTGCATGAATGCACAAAGGTGAGTTTTGTTGATGTTATTGACTTGTGTGGAGTGCTAATCAGACATATTTGGTCACTGCATGACTGCAAGCTAATTGATGCTAACATGCTATTTAGGCTAGCTATATGTACATATTTAGGGATGTCCGATAATGGCTTTTTGCCGATATCCGATATTCCGATATTGTCCAACTCTTTAATTACCGATACCGATATCAACCGATACCGATATATACAGTCGTGGAATTAACACATTATTATGCCTAATTTGGACAACCAGGTATGGTGAAGATAAGGTCCTTTTAAAAAAAATAAATAAATAAAAAAAATAAATGTAAAATATTTTCTTGAATAAAAAAGAAAGTAAAACAATATAAAAACAGTTACATAGAAACTAGTAATTAATGAAAATTAGTAAAATTAACTATTAAAGGTTGGTACTATTAGTGGACCAGCAGCACGCACAATCATGTGTGCTTACGGACTGTATCCCTTGCAGACTGTATTGATATATATTGATATATAATGTAGGAACCAGAATATTAATAACAGAAAGAAAAAACCCTTTTGTGTGAATGAGTGGAGGGAGGTTTTTTGGGTTGGTGCACTAATTGTAAGTGAATCTTGCAGACTATATTGATATATATTGATATATAATGTAGGAACCAGAATATTAATACCAGAAAGAAAAAACCCTTTTGTGTGAATGAGTGGAGGGAGGTTTTTTGGGTTGGTGCACTAATTGTAAGTGAATCTTGCAGACTGTATTGATACATATTGATATATAATGTAGGAACCAGAATATTAATAACAGAAAGAAAAAACCCTTTTGTGTGAATGAGTGGAGGGAGGTTTTTTGGGTTGGTGCACTAATTGTAAGTGAATCTTGTGTTTTTTATGTTGATTTAATAATAACAAAATAAAAAAAACAAACGATAAAAAAAACGATACCGATAATTTTCGATATTACATTTTAAAACATTTATAGGCCGATAATACTTGCCGATCTCTATACGTATTGCATCATTATGCCTCATTTGTAGCTATATTTGAGGTAATTTAGTTTCCTTTAAGTCCTCTTAATTCAGTTTATATCTCATGACACACTATATGTAATATGGCTTTTAATTTTTTGCGGCTCCAGACAGATTTGTTTTTGTATTTTTGGTCCAATATGGCTCCTTCAACATTTTGGGTTGCCGACCCCTGACCTAGATGTTCCACAGCACTACTTGCAAAATATTCTGTGGACAAATGAAACCAAAATTGAGTTGTCGGGGGAAAAAAACACTGCACACCAACAATAAAACCTCCTCCCAACGGTGAAAAATCGTGAAGGGGGCATCTTGGTTTAGGGTTGCATTGTTGCCTCAAAGCCTGGACGGATTGCCGTCATCGACAGAAAAATAATTCCCGAATGTATCAAGACATTTTGCAGGACAACTTAAGACCATCTGTCTGCCAACTGAAGCTCAAGAGAGGATGGGTGATGCAATGGGACAATGACCCAAAGTGTAAAAGTAAATCAACAACAGAATGGCTTAAACAAAAGAAAATACACCTTCTGGAGTGGCCCAGTCACAGTCCTGACCTCAAACCAATTGAGATGCTGTGGCATGACATCAAGAGAGCAATTCACACCAGATATCCCTAGCCTATTGCTGAACTGAAAAAGTTTTGTAAAGAGGAATGGTCCAAAATACCTCCGGACCATTGTGCAGGTCTGACCTGCAACTACAGGAAATGTTTGAATGAGGTTGTTGTTGCCGAGATAGGGTCAACCAGTTATTACATTCAGAGGTTCACATACTTTTTCCATCCTGCACGGTGACTGTTTATATGTTCAGTAAAAAATGAAAATATATATTTATTGTGCAACGTTGGTCTGATGTGATATTGACGTTTGCTCTTTATGATATGTATTGCATGTGACTTGTCTATTTTATTTTATTTTTTATTTTTTTTGCTGCTGTGTAAATTGTGACGTTTTGGGGCAGGTGTCTTTACAAGATCTTAGGGTCTCACATATTTTTGTGTGAACTTGTATATTGTTCTTTTTTCTCTTTCTCTGTGTGTGAAAATAAAACACTTTTTTTTTTATTGACATTGGTCAAAAAAAAAATCTTATATGGTGACATCAATATTGACTTATTGAACCCTAATCAGCAAAGGTCCATTGATGACTTCCTTGATACAATGTACATCATCAGTTTATATTCTAAAATCATGAAGGCAAACAGAACCACAGGACAGTGTGCCAAACGTATTGATAATATTATTACCAATGTCGGTTATAAGTAGTCTACTTATAATCGACATTAGTGATCAATCTGCCAGTTCTCACAGTATACGATGGAAACTACAAAAAGAGGAACATGGATGAGACATTCCGAAGACTATGCACAGAGAAGAGTATGATTGCTTTCAAAAATGAGTTTGAAAAGCAGAATTGGGACAATGTGTACAATGAAAATTATGTTGATGAAGCATATGAACATTTTTTAAACACGTTCATAATACTTTATGACAAACATTGTCCATGGAAACAACACAGTAGAAAGCAGAGAAAGAACAATCAACCATAAATGACAAAATGATTTAAAAAAAATGCTTGTAATAAAAATAATATATTATATAGAAACATTTTAACACAAATAACTTCAGAAGCAGAACAAAAGTACAAAACGTATAAAACAAGCTAACTACCATGCTATAAACATGTAGAAAAGAAAATTATTAGACAGGAACTAAAACAATATGAGAGCAACATGGAGCATCCTCATTAGCATTATTAAAAATGGCACTAAGCGGGATTACCCCCAATACTTCTCAGACATAAACATAAATAATGACGACCTGAAGGAAGTAGTTGAAAGCCTTAATTATTAATTTGTAAATATTGGACCAAAATTGGAGGAAAGGATTCCAGACCCAGTTTCAACTGAGGACTTCAATGACACCATTGAGAGAAGTCCCAACTCAATGTTCCTCACAAAAGGGACACGAGAAAATAGTTAGAATCATGAAAAAATGCAAATCCAAGACTTCAATCGATTGTAATGGAATTGATATGGAAACAATAAAAAAGGATATTGAAGAGATGAGAATCAGCACCTCCAAGTCCGAGTCCATGGTTCTCGCCCGGAAAAGGGTGGAGTGCCATCTCCGGGTTGGGGAGGAGATCTTGCCCCAAGTGGAGGAGTTCAAGTACCTCGGAGTCTTGTTCACGAGTGAGGGAAGAGTGGATCGTGAGA
Organism: Nerophis lumbriciformis; assembly: GCF_033978685.3. Lineage (NCBI taxonomy): Eukaryota > Metazoa > Chordata > Actinopteri > Syngnathiformes > Syngnathidae > Nerophis > Nerophis lumbriciformis. Next base: position 17,140,558 of record NC_084555.2, on the reverse strand, counting down.
TCGACAGGCGGATCGGTGCGGCGTCTTCAGTAATGCGGACGCTGTATCGATCCATTGTGGTGAAGAAGGAGCTGAGCCGGAAGGCAAAGCTCTCAATTTACCGGTCGATCTACGTTCCCATTCTCACCTATCGTCATGAGCTTTGGGTTATGACCGAAAGGACAAGATCACGGGTACAAGCGACCGAAATGAGTTTCCTCCGCCGGGTGGCGGGGCTCTCCCTTAGAGATAGGGTGAGAAGCTCTGCCATCCGGGGGTAGCTCAAAGTAAAGCCGCTGCTCCTCCACATCGAGAGGAGCCAAATGAGGTGGTTCGGGCATCTGGTCAGGATGCCACCCGAACGCCTCCCTAGGGAGGTGTTTAGGGCACGTCCGACCGGTAGGAGGCCGCGGGGAAGACCCAGGACACGTTGGGAAGACTATGTCTCCCGGCTGGCCTGGGAACGCCTCGGGGTCCCACAGGAAGAGCTGGACGAAGTGGCTGGGGAGAGGGAAGTCTGGGCTTCCCTGCTTAGGCTGCTGCCCCCGCGACCCGACCTCGGATAAGCGGAAGAAGATGGATGGATGGATGGATGGATATTGAAGAGATCTCGGGACTATTATTGTATAGCAGTATAATTTCAAACAGGCAAATTCCCCCCAAAAATGTCAAAATAGCTAGAGTTGTACCGATTTATAAGATTGGAGGCAAAAACCAATTCACAAATTATGGACCTGTTTCTTTACTTCCACAATTTTTAAAGATAATTGAAAAACTGTTCAATAACAGACTAGACCATTTCATAAACAAACATAGAATACTTGCTGAAAACCAATCTGGATACAGGGCTGATATTTCAACATCATCGGCTTTCATGAAAATAACAGAGGAAATTATGAATTATTAACGCAATAGATGGTAAACAGTGTTCAGCGGCAGTGTTTATGGATCTAACTAAAGCATTTCACACAATTAATCACAATATTTTGATCAAAAAATTACAATGGAATGGCATCACAGGGTCGGTCTTAAACTGGATCAGAAGCTACAGAACCAACAGGAAGCAATACGTGAAGCGAGGCGAACACACGCCTGCAATACTAAATATATCCTGTGGAGTATCCAGGGATCAATACTTGGACCAACATTGTTCAATCTTTATATAAATGACATCGGTAAAGTTACAAAAGACTTAAACTTAGTATTATTCGCGGACGATACAACAGTGTTTTGTTCAGGAGAGAACGCAAAGAAGCTAATACAAATAATAACAGAAAAAATTAACAAATTATAAAGATGGTTTGACCAAAACAGACTATCCTTAAACTTCAATGAAGCTAAAATAATGGTATTCGGTAACAGTAGAGGAGAAAGTCAGACACAAATACTAATAGAATTAAATCAAATTCTAGGTGTAATGATTGATGATAAAATGAACTCGAAATTTCATATAAAAAAAATATACAACATAAGGTGGCAATAAATACATCAATAGTCGATAAAGCAAATTATGTACTGGACCAAAAATCACTTCATATTCTTTACTGCTCACTAGTGTTACCATATCTGAGGTATTGCGCAGAAATATAGGGAAATAACAACAAAAGTACGCTTCAGTCACTAATCATGTTACAAAAAATGTCAGTTAGAATAATACGTAATGTTGGATATAGAGAAAATTCAAACCCTTTATTTATTGAATCTAAAATACTGAAATTCCACGACATAGTTAATTTGCAACCTAAAATTATGCACCAAGCAAACTACAAACTGCTACCCAAGACTGTACAACAAAAGAGGAGAAATATAACCTTAGAGAAAAATGTAATTTAAAACATTTGTATGCACGTACAACACTTACAACCTTTAGTGTATCTGTATGTGGAATTATATTATGCAATGGATTAAGAAAATAAATCAAACAATGTACTAATATGATCCAATTTAAGAAACTGTTTACAAAGTACAAAGAAGAAGAACCAAGAATTTATTGATAATCGCATTTACCTCACCATATGAAATACAACTTACTTCACTGTCTATGAATGTTCTCATTCATCCAGGTCGTGGTCATCTCAGGGCATTCATTCAATCGCAACTGGACTGTTTGATTTGTCTTAGAAAACGTTTCGCCGCTGTCGGAGGCAGATATTTACATATATCCATATTTATGTGTTACTTTTTTATTTTCATAGTCATATTACAAAACAGCTAGTGTTCTTCCATTTGTTCTCTTTTGGTTGTCTGCAAGTACTGTGTGCCAACCTTGAAGCTTTGGTATGCAGGGAGTAGCTATAACTCCTTTCTCTTATCTGTTCCTGTGCCCAGCTGAGGAGAACAATGGGTATGTGTTCGGGCTGGAGGAATGGACAACGAGGGTGGGAGCAAGAGACACTTAATAGATGAGAAGGTTTCCGTATTTCAGATTAGATCATTTTAGCTGCGCTAGTGAACGCTTCTGTACTGGATTGGTCTCACGTTAGTTTTCAAGGCTTTGAAAATAAATCACAAAATACCCATTCTGTCTGGTGGTCAAATTGAACTCAGCTTATGTGTCATCAAAAGAACTTGGGAGTGACCAGCAACTTAAATTCCCTGGGAGGAACATCTGGTACAAACGCAACACCGCTAATCCTAGTAGGCTTTATCAGTTTGTGCTATAGACTTAGATTGGTCAGATCTAGTCCAGCGGCTGGTGCCAAAACCCCAAATATTTATACTCCAAAACCAGCCTGTGTGCCTTAGCAAGGTGGTTTCACCCTATTGTAGTGAGAAAAACAACTGTTTTAATGCAAACGAGCAATCCTAACTGTCAAAGCCAACGGCAGTCATTGAAATGTAATTTCCTCTCGTTAGCATTGAGGTATTGTGTGGCAGAACGATCGCTGTGGATCAACTACTACCAGTCCTAAATAGTTGGAATCCCCAGCGTAAGTATTCCATTCATTTATAAACAAATGGCACAGATAGCATTCTGGTCACCTTCTGTGACAGAATGTTTCTAACTCCTGTTATTTGTTGGAGGCTAAATTGCAAAGTCTTTTATGAATGGTCCAAACGACAGTGTTGTATGTGGGAGACAGATGGTGTCGCAGACCACCTTCTCTGTTCAGGGATGGTTTTTCAACCTTGACATAGATGGCTTCCTTCACTCCTCTTTCGCACCATTCATCCTCCCTGTCCATAATCTGTACATTTTTGTTCTCTAAGGAGTGTTGTTTGTCCCTGAGGTGCAGGTAGACAGCTGAGTCTTGGCCTCAAGAGTTTGCCCGTTTATGCTGTGCCATGTGTCGACTTAAATGTTGTTTTGTTTCCCCAATATATGAATCAGTGCATTCATCATTACACTGCTATGTAATGGAAAAGGGGTAGGATTAAATAAGACCTGTTTCTTCCGACTCCTTTTTGAACATGTGGAAAAGACTAAATGGAAATTGTGATGTATCATGTTGTAATTGTATGCATGTTCAAAATAAACTCAAACTCAAATATCACACCATGCTGTATCGTATTATGAAATAGACTTTAACATAGGAATACTATAACAAACACAATGACACATTTACTTTGAATGCACATGCTCCTTTGCCTTAGTTGCGGTTAATTCTCTTAACATCGAAACACGACAACTTAAAAAAAACATCAAAAAAGCTAAATATTGAAATAAGTGATGAAGATGATGATTATATATATTGTTTCTGTTATTGTATTTTGTTTATTTTTTCACTATTTTTCATAATAATATTAATATTATTATTGATATTGTTATTATTACAGTAGTATTTCCTTTTTTTAGTATTGTAATTGCATGTCTTCTTATTTGCTCTGTAAATGTTGATCCTATGTATTTTCAAAGCTAGGATTGAATTTGCGTATATTCTTTAAGCACACTGCTAAAGAAAAGAAAAAAGGAAAGGGAAAAGACAAAAAACATATTTTGAGGCAGCGGCTAGAAAGAATGGTACTAGGGCATTGAAAACAACAAGTGGTCAACAACGCTGATAACTAGAAGTACCACTGTTAAGCAACAGAGATTAATTAAGTGTGATTAATCGGATTCCAAAAAATTATTCGTTTGACAGCACTAGAATTAACGATATTATTTGACACCCCAAGTATAATGAGTATGAATAGGGGAATTGCAAATTTACAGTAAAACAGATTTCAGGTGCAGCAAAAATGTGCTCCTGCCATGATACAGCCATATTATTATTTTAAGCTTTTTGGTTCTTAGATCAATCTCTAACAGATTCAATGCTTCACCACCCGTGAACCTAACTGCATGACACTGCTTCTCTTATAAGTTCAATCAAAAGGAACAACGTTTCAGCCCAACAAAGTGTTGAAGAAGGGCTATTGTACAGCTGTGTCAATCCTTATGGGCTGAAAATCATTCCGTTCTACACATATTGAAGTGCATAAACAAAGCATTGTTCCCAACATGCACAAAGTCAAAAGCCAACACTTGACCTGTGCACTTAACACACTAAGCCACTAAGACCGCAGGCTTCCAGCAGCGGCAAAAAGCACATTGATTGTCTAATCGCTTGGGGACTGTGTTGTAAACAGCGCTGTTACTGAAATAATTGTAAAGGTGAACAGCAATCCCTCCAGTGAGTCTTGCCTAAGACAAGTAGAGTTGATAGAACAAGTCGTAGTAGTGTTTGAACATTTCAAACCTTGTTTTATCATATCAGTTATTTGTACCCTAATTCTAATGTCAAATTTCAACTACGGTATTAAAAAAAAACGTGTGCTTCTACATTCTCCATATCAGAGTTTGAGTGATAGTAACTTTACAGCATCACAGATTAAAAAAAAAACACTCACCAATTATGTCCACTGAGGTGAAAGGAACACTGTCACTTTCGAATCTATGGCCGCCCGCCACCAAGGATCAAGCTATTGATTAACTCTTACGGTTATTGCAGAGCATAGCAACAATACTTATAGATATCGTTTTTTCAGAGTTGAATGGTCAGGAAATGACACACTCAGCAATTTGCCTCCTTCCAGGAGTTGTTCAGTGGCCTGCCTTACCTATGGATCAATTACACATTAATGACTTTGATCCCAAAGTATTGTACAGATTTTTTTTCAAAGCTGTACATTCGACTTTTTTTTTAATGTTTACTTACAAATGTGTTTTGAAAATTCCTTCTAACAAGGAATCTAAATAATGGCAAAGGGAAAATCAACTCATTTTTACCAGAAGGAACCCTACTAATATTATCTATGACCAGTGTGGTCAGCACGGTGGAAGAGGGGTTAGTGCATCTACCTCACAATACGAAGGTCCTGAGTAGTCTTGGGTTTAATCCTGGGCTCGGGATCTTTCTGTGTGGAGTTTGCATGTCCTCCCCGTGACTGCGTGGGTTCCCTCCGGGTACTCCGGCTTCCTCCCACCTCCAAAGACATGCACCTGGGGATAGGTTGATTGGCAACACTAAATTGGCGCTAGTGTGTGGATGTGAGTGTGAATGTTGTCTGTCTATCTGTGTTGGCCCTGCGATGTGGTGGCGACTTGTCCAGGGTGTACCCCGCCTTCCGCCCGATTGTAGTTGAGACGGGCTCCAGTGCCCCCCGCGACCCCAAAGGGAATAAGCGGTAGAAAATGGATGGATGGACAGTGTGATGTATAAATAAATGAGGGCGACGGATTTATTTATTCTACTATAACCTAAAGCAGGCTTTGTTATTGTTTTCTCCATCACTCCATCTACATGTGCAAAAAAATAGTAGTGCCCAAACGTGGGAACGAAAATCACTTTCTATCCACTTTTTCCTGGTAAAAGAGCAACTTCGTATGAACAAGCAGGATTGTCCTTGACCATGTTCTGTGGAAGTTAAAATCTTAATATACCATTTTTACATTCAATTTTATATTTATAATGACTTATATTGACCTGCTATAGCTTAGAGTCAATATAACTACTGGTATAGTTAACAATATTTTTAATTTAAATTTTTGTAAATGTTTTATATTAATTAATCCAACAAAACAATACACAACAATACCATAATAATGCAATTCCAATTCCAAAAACTAAACCCGACCCAGCAACATTCAGAATAGCAATCAACAGAGCAACTGAGAGGACACACACACATGACACAAAACAATCCAAAAGTAGTCAAACAAAAATGAATAATATCAACAACAGTATCAATATTAATAAGAATTCCAACATAGCAGTGATTAGAAATCCCTCATTGACATTATCATCAAAGCCAATTATAAAAAAAATAGAAACATTTAAAAAAATTAACAATAGTGTTATTTATTCTAATATAACCTAAAGCAGGCGTTGTTATTGTTTTGTTTTTTTACTATACCTCGAGGCAATTCAACCGTGCTGTCACAACAACAGCAGAACCACGCAAAAAAGTACAGTATGCTGGCTTTGGTTTCACTTTCTTCTTCTACTTTGGGCTCGTCACAATAGGGGTCGCATCTTCCTCTGTCACTCCATCTACATGTGTTCTTGACAACACCTAGAAACCTATTTGGTCTTTGCCTTCTGCCAATATCAATAAAATCCCTCCTTCTTACATGGCCACATCGTCTCAGTCAAGCTTCTCTGACCTTCTCCGCCAGACGTTTAACGTGGGCTGCTTCTCTGAATATTAGCTTGTCTCCTCAGAGTTGCCTTTTAGTGTTACTGTTTCGTTCAACACTATGCTGTTTCAAACAAAGTGCATGTTTCCTTGTTTGTCTGCATGTGTGTGAGTCTAAGGTAGTGTTGTCCCTATACCAATATTTTGGTACCGGTACCGGTACCAAAATTATTTCGATACTTTTCGGTACTTTTCTAAATAAAGAGGACCACAAAAAATTGCATTATTGGCTTTATTTTAACAAAAAATCTTACGGTACATTAAACATATGTTTCTTATTGCAAGTTTGTCCTTAAATAAAATAGTGAACATACAAGACAACTTGTATTTTAGTAGTAAGTAAGCAAACAAAGGCTCCTAATTTAGTATGCTGACATATGCAGTAACATATTGTGTCATTTTCCATTCTATTATTGTGTCAGAATTATTAAGGACAAGTGGTAGAAAATGAATGATTTATCTACTTGTTCATTTACTGTTAATATCTGCTTACTTTCTCTTCTAACATGTTCTGTCTACACTTCTGTTAAAATGTAATAATCACTTATTCCTCTGTTGTTTGATACTTTACATTAGTTTTGGATGATACCACAAATGTGGGTATCAATCCGATACCAAGTCGTTATAGGATCATACATTAGTCATATTCAAAGTCCTCATGTGTGCAGGGACATATTTCCTGAGTTTATAAACATAACATTAATTTTTAAAAATGAAAAAAGATGCCAAAAAATATCGATGTCATCATAGAAGTATCGACGAAATACGCTACTGTACTTGGTATCATTACAGTGGATGTTAGGTGTAGGTCCACCAATGGCGTTTGTTTACATTTTGACGCCGGTGAGCTATGATGTGTAGTGAATAATAATAATAATAATAATACATTTTATTTATAAGGCGCCTTTCTGGGCCCTCAAGGACACCGTACAAAATCACAACAATAAAATCAAATTGGATAAAAACAACAACCACAACAACAAAGAGAAAAGAAAAGATGATTACAATGAATAAGCTGTCAGGAATAGGTGTGTTTTGAGTCTTGATTTGAAGAGGGATATTGAATCTAAGTTGCGAAGGTCTGGTGGTAGAGAGTTCCAAAGATGTGGGGCAGAGCGGCATGGTGGACAGTTTAAATAAAGGGACAGTGAGATGGATGGATGAAGAGGATCTTAGGGAACGTGAGGGCGTGGCGACATGGATCAGGTCAGAAAGATATGATGGAGAGAGGTTATGGAAGCATGTTTAGCTATTCCTCGTCCTGCAGGGATGATACTTGTAAGAAACATATTTTATTTTTCACCATGGAGATCAGGATTAGTGATTTAGAAATATCTAAACACCGCGAACGGCGGATGGACGTTAGCCGCTAGCTAGCTAGCCATGTCTTAAAGCACCTCTTCCTGAGGGCGTTTCAGTGTTATAACTGCATCTTTATCGTCAGTCTTTAAGCCAAAATGTGTCCGTTCTCCCTTTTCTGTTTACACACTGTGTCTGTTTGTAAGTACTCAGTGATTGTGCGCTACCGTACATGCTCGTCTGCTCGTAAAACCAGGGGCGGGGGGTGCGGGAACGGTACTTTTCAGAGGCGGTATAGTACCGAATATGATTCATTAGTATCGTGGTACTACATTAATACCGGTATACCGTACAACCCTAGTCGAAGGATAATTTTTTAGATGTGGACAAACATCCAAATAGTGATAATTTAAAAGTCCTCTCTAATGCTGACAACGTTGGCACTAATTTCATAGTTCTGGATCTAAATTTATAATGGTAAGAACAATTTCCCCAAAATAAACACAGTAGTGATTTTAGGCTTGTTTCCAACACATTTTGGAACACCTATTTTTAGCTCCAAAATGTGGACGGGCCCTCATCTGCCTGCTAAGGTCACAGACAGAAAAACTGGAAGCAAGTTCATATTGTGTAGTATGTGTTTTGGTAGCATCACAGTCAGAAAATGAGTGAAAGACAATGCTGAAAAGAAGAAGTGGATTATACTTATTGAACTCCACACAGAAAAAACCCAGATCGTGGGAATCAAACTCAGGATCTTCTCGCCGTGAGGCATGAGCGTTAACCCCTGAGCACCGTGCTGCCCCTGACTAGAGAATAGATAAATATAATATTGTTGTCGCCACACACCATGGTTTATTCATTAAGTAGAATGAAGAAAAAGGGACCAGTGCGAGGCACATAGCAGCAGCAAAGTATCACAAGCAAAAAGACAGAACACTTTGTGGCATACAGAAAAACAAAGGTAACACTTTTATATAAACCCTCCTGCTTGGCAATCAGGGACAGGTGAGCCTCCTAATTGACAACCAGAAACGGGTGAAAAGAATAGCCCCCAGAAGCAGGAGTAGAGTCAAGGAGGAACAAACCACAAAACAGGACTTTAGCGAGGAAGAAACACTAAACAAAGAAAAAACAAACAAAGAACACTAATCACAATAACGACAAAACAACAAATACAAATAGGCCGTAAGGTGAACCCATTTTTCGTTTCATCTCGTTCCCATGTCTGGGCACTAAATAATTTTTGGTTCTTAAAAAAGATATTTGTGTCATCAAAGAGTAAAAATGCTTTCCTTTCAATATGCATAATGACAAAAAGGGTAATATTTTAAAAATGGATAGCTGTTGATAGTCCAACTCATACTGACTGGTACACACAAGCGATGGAGATGATATCAGTAGAACAAACTGCATTTAGTTTAGATAATAATGAGTCATGTATTGGAATATGGGATCCATTATTTAAATTTGTTGCAACTAATAAATGAACCAAAATATGACTTATTATATCTTTGTGGAAAATGTTGAACGCGGTGTGTTGTCGGGCTTATGGGATGTGATGCAAGTGTAAGCCACTGTGACATTATTGTTAATTTCTAATTGTTTTATTATTTTTTATTAATGTTTTTAATGATGATATCAATGAGGGTTTTTTAATCACTGCTATTTTGAAATTGTTACTAATATTGATGCTGTTGTCAATGTTCATTTTTGTTTCACCACATTTGGATTTGTTGTCATGACTTGGTCCTGGGTGTTTGCTTTTCCGGGATGCAACGGAAAGTTGGCTCGGGCGAGACGGGAATGTAAGTACATTTTTATTCAAACACTATAACTACAAAAAAAAGAAGTAAACAAAAGGCGCGCACAATGGCGGAGAACAAACTATGAAACCAAAAAGACAAAAAGACTATAAACATGGAACAAAAACTTACTTTGGCATGGGACATGAAGCAGGATCTAAGAGGATGAAGAGTGTGTAGAGCGTAATTGTGGGATGTCACCAGAAAGACAAACTGAAAACAATGAACTTAAATACTACAGACATGATTAACGAAAACAGGTGCGTGACTCAAAACGTGAAACAGGTGCATGACGTGACAGGTGAAAACTAATGGGTTGCTATGGTGACAAACAAGAGTGCACAATGAGTCCAAACGTGGAACAGGTGAAACTAATGGGTAATCATGGAAACAAGACAAGGGAGTGAAAAGCCAGAAACTAAAGAGTCCAATAACTAAACAAAACATGACTAAAACAAAACATGATTACACAGACATGACATTAGTGTGTCCTCAATTGCTCTGTTTATTGTTGTTCTTAATGTTGCTGGGACGGGTTTGGTTTTTGAATTGGATTGCATTGTTGCGGTGTTGTTGTGTATTGTTTTGTTGGTTGATTAATAAATTCATAATTAAAAAAAATAAATAAAAAAATAAATAAAAATTATTACTTAAAAAAAAGAAAAGATATTTTGGTTTTCAATGAGAAAAAAAAAGTTCTCCACTGGACATCCAGGCAATTTTTTAAAATTAGTGTTTAAAGTCGGGACTATTTCTTGCTTGGCGTAACACTTTTTTCGTCTCAAGAGGTGAACGTTTTTGTAACGTGCTTCACATTCAAACAATCGGGTAGCTGCGCAGATCCACGATAGCGATGTCAACAACGTCGAGCGATGAAGAGGAAAATACTCTAAAACACCTTTAAAAAGTTCGAAAAAAGAACAACAAAATATGCTACATGCATGTTATGTCTGTTAGGAATGAAGAGGTGAATGATTTCACTATCAGAAGGTGGGATACATACAGGAATTGTTTAAAACGCTGGCTTTGCTGTGATGGCAAGTCTCATAAAGTAGCCGAGACATTCAAATCCTGTATTAATGTTGAATTTAAAGATATTCCTGATGACGCTGGGCTTCACCCGACTTGTTACCGGCGGTTCATTGATAAGAAGTGTTTGGATACTGCCGAAAAACTGGCCAATTCTTCTTTATTTAGTTTATTTCGAACATGAACACACTTCCATCATAATACATCACACAATTTCATATCATTTCATTTTACATCATGCCCGAAAAGGAGTAGGAAGAAGCAAAGCTTATTTAATCCTACCCCTTTCCCACTTCAAAGCGTTTACAAATATATATAATCATTTACTGACCTTTTTATATAATAAAATAACATCTATGAATTAGTATACATCAGTTTTGTAATATGTAATTAATTAATTAATTCAGTCATTATTAACATACTGAGATGAAGAATATCTTATTTTCAATAAGGTTGGAAATATTTCTCATAATTCTTCTTTGTACTCTGTAAGCACTATTATTTTGAACAACCTCTTGAACTGGATCATATCAGTACAATTTTTAACTTCTTTACTTAATCCATTCCATAATTTAATTCCACATACTGATATGCTAAAAACCACATCCAGCCAATGGGCTGGATGTGGGTCAAGATGAGTTTGTGGCATTGGACATTCCAAAGAAAAAACTAAGATGGAAGACGGGCCTGCTTATCGGTTCTGCTGGCCCTGTGCTCCCTGACATTTGGATCATTTGCAAGAAAACGGACAAGAGAATTACTGTGGGAGGCAAACGGCAGAGGGACCATCTTTCACAGGCACAAACACTTTCAGCAGGTAAACACACACACACACACACACACACACACACACTACACGTAGCACTTACACACATACAAACCATTCAATCATCTTTTATTTTTAGGCCAGTTGATGAACGCTGCCAGGATAAAGCAAGACCGTACCATTCTCTTGCATATTGAAGACAGAGACTGTGTGGCCATGGAAGTGCGGTTCCACAAGTCCTGTTCCCAGGGGCGCCGCTAGGGATTTTGGGCCCCATGAAAAGAATCTTTACAGGGCCCCCAACACAGTGTCATTATTTTTTATGTATTATAATTTCATCATCATTAGGGGCCTCTCTGGGCCCCCCTCCATCATGGGCCCCTAGAATCCGTCTCCTTTACCCCCCCTTTTCGGCGCCCCTGCCTATTCCAGACAATACACCAGCTTCATGACAAAGTCTGATGTAACACTTACTGGAACCACAGATGAAGAACTGTGAGTTATTAAATTGCATTATCAATTATATACACACTATAAATTACAATTAATATGGGCAGCACATCAGCACATCTTCAGCTCTCACTGGATCGGTTCGCAGCCGAGTGTGAAGCGACTGGGATGAGAATCAGCACCTCCAAGTCCGAGTCCATGGTTCTCGCCCGGAAAAAGGTTGGAGTGCCATCTCCGGGTTGGGGAGGAGATCTTGCCCCAAGTGGAGGAGTTCAAGTACCTCGGAGTCTTGTTCACGAGTGAGGGAAGAGTGGATCGTGAGATCGACAGGCGGATCGGTGCGGCGTCTTCAGTAATGCGGACGCTGTATCGATCCGTTGTGGTGAAGAAGGAGCTGAGCCGGAAGGCAAAGCTCTCAATTTACCGGTCGATCTACGTTCCCATCCTCACCTATGGTCATGAGCTTTGGGTTATGACCGAAAGGACAAGATCACGGGTACAAGCGGCCGAAATGAGTTTCCTCCGCCGGGTGGCGGGGCTCTCCCTTAGAGATAGGGTGAGAAGCTCTGCCATCCGGGGGGAGCTCAAAGTAAAGCCGCTGCTCCTCCACATCGAGAGGAGCCAGATGAGGTGGTTCGGGCATCTGGTCAGGATGCCACCCGAACGCCTCCCTAGGGAGGTGTTTAGGGCACGTCCGACCGGTAGGAGGCCGCGGGGAAGACCCAGGACACGTTGGGAAGACTATGTCTCCCGGCTGGCCTGGGAACGCCTCGGGGTTCCACAGGAAGAGCTGGACGAAGTGGCTGGGGAGAGGGAAGTCTGGGCTTCCCTGCTTAGGTTGCTGCCCCCGCGACCCGACCTCGGATAAGCGGAAGAAGATGGATGGATGAATGGGCAGCACAGTGGAAGAGGGGTTAGTGAATCTGCCTCACAATACTAAGGTTCTGAGCAACGTTCCCTCTAAGGTGCGCACCTGCGCAATTGCGCACTGCTCACGCATCCTCTGCGCACAGTAAATCTATGCCGGGCAAAAAATCAAATCCCACTCTAAACAAAATAAACAAAGCGTTTGTTTTGCATGATTTTGCAATGCAACTGTGAGTAACAGGTGACGAAAGGCGGCCACAACAGATAAAACAATGTTTGTCAACACTTAAATTATTGTAACGTCTGTGGAGACACTTAAAAGAGGACAGGAATTCCATCGGTGCCTTTATTTAGCAAAAATTTTTGTCGGCCATAACCACACCAAAACAATGTGTAAAATACTTTTATCGAGCAAAACTGGTCGTTGTCTACCGTACAAAGCCAAAAGCAACTCTTTGTCATGTTATATGAACAGCAGCCGCTTGCTCTCTCTCTCACCTGCATCAACACATACACCAGTGTTTTTCAACCACTGTGCCGCGGCACACTAGTGTGCCGTGAGATACAGTCTGGTGTGCCGTGGGAGATTATCTAATTTCACCTATTTGGGTTAAAAATATTTTTTGCAAACCAGTAATTCTAGTCTGCAAATGATGTGTTGTTGTTGAGTGTCGGTGCTGTCTATCAGTAGGTGGCAGCCGGTAGCTAATTGCTTTGTAGATGTCAGAAACAGCGGGAGGCAGCGTGCAGGTAAAAAGTTATCTAATGCTTAAACCAAAAATAAACAAAAGGTGAGTGCCCCTAAGAAAAGGCATTGAAGCTTAGGGAAGGCTATGCAGAACGATACTAAAACTGAACTGGCTACAAAGTAAACAAAAACAGAATGCTGGACGGCAGCAAAGACTTACTGTGGAGCAAAGACGGCGTCCACAAAGTACATCCGAACATGACATGACAATAAACAATGTCCCCACAAAGAAGGATAAAAACAACTAAAATCTTCTTGATTGCTAAAACAAATAAGATGCGGGAAACATCGCTCAAAGGGAGACATGAAACTGCTATAGGAAAATACCAAAAAAAGAGAAAAAGCCATTAAAATAGGAGCGCAAAACAAGAACTAAAACACTACACACAGGAAAACAGCAAAAAACTCCAAATTAGTCAGGGTGTGATGTGACAGGTGGTGACAGTACACCTACTTTGAGACAAGAGCTATTTTGATGCATGCTTGGTTATGCTTTAAAGTTATACCCAACAATTGTGACAACGACTTTTTACTGTCAACTGAGTTTTGTTTTTTAATGATTTCTGCTGGTGGTGTGCCTCCGCATTTTTTCAATGCAAAAAATGTGCCTTGGCTCAAAAAAAGGTTGAAAAACACTGACATACACTATGGCAATTAGCTACTGGTGCGTTTATGGCCACACAAAAAGTTGGACAACTCCAACACTACACGTAAAGTGTAAATTTCAGGTCGTTTTACTATGACTCCTCAATCAGTGTGCTTATTCTACTGTCATTTGTCAAGAATGTTATTTTTTGGATATTAATCATGAAATGATGTTACAGGACTACATAATAGCGAATCAAAATATTTATTTTACGGACAGAAAGTTTTTTAATTTATTATTTTAAACAACATAAAAAACACAAGATACACTTACCATTAGTGCATCAACCCAAAAAAAAACCCTCCCTCCCCCATCCACACTCATCCACACTCATTTACACAAAAGGGTCTGTCTTTTTCTGTTATTAAAAACTTCTGGTTCCTACAATATAGATTAATATAGTCTGCAAGGGGTACAGTCCTTAAAGCACACATGATTGTGTGTGCTGCTGGTCCACTAACATTTTCATTAACTACTATTTTTTATGTAATTGTTTTACTTTCTTTTTTATTCAAGAATTGTTTGTAATTTTTTTATTTATTTATCTTATTTTATTCCATTTAAAAAAAACAAAAATAAATTAAAAATAATCAAAACAAACAAAGGACCCTATCTTCGGACAGAAAGTTAATAAACACTTCATCTCATGCAACATGTGAATGTTTTAAGGGGAACTAAATGTGATATCTGAAAGGGGTACACAATCTTTCCAAAGCAGGACCCCCACCCAGGCATAAAATACTAAAGTGCATAGCTGATTAAAAAAAAACAATATCTAAGTGGGCCAAATCACATATATTAGAAAATAATTTCTTGAAATTGACTAGTCACTTGATTATAATAATGAGACATTTAAATTGTTATGTCAGGTTTGAGACAAATGTGCTACTGGTATGACCACAGTGTGCACGTCTGTATTCCACTGAATGCTCAGGGTGTTTGTGCGTTTGCTCACACACATGAAAAATTAGAGGGAACATTGGTCCTGAGTAGTCCTGAGTTCAATCCCGGGCTCGGGATCTTTCTGTGTGGAGTTTTCATGTTCTCCCCGTGACTGCGTGGGTTCCCTCCGGGTACTCCGGCTTCCTCCCACCTCCAAAGACATGCACCTGGGGATAAGTTGATTGGCAACACTAAATTGGTCCCTAGTGTGTGAATGTGAGTGTGAATGTTGTCTGTCTATCTGTGTTGGCCCTGTGATGAGGTGGCGACTTGTCCAGGGTGTACACCGCCTTCCACCCGAATGCAGCTGAGATAGGCTCCAGCGACCCCCCCCGCGACCCCAAAAAGGGACAAGCGGTAGAAAATGGATGGATGGATTATAGATGCATGACAGATACAGTGTCAATAATTATGAAATGAATATAGAAAATCATTTTTTTAATTGACTTTTCCTGTTTGTATGTAGCTACAATCTTGACTGCATACCTTTTGGCACATATTAAATGTGTGTGTGTGTGTGTGTGTGTGTATGTGTGTGTGTCTGTGTGTGTGTGTGTGTGTGTGTGTGTGTGCGTGTGTGTGTGTGTGTGTGTGTGTTTCTTTTCAAAAGTGAACCAACCTTTGATGCCAGCTACAACATATTCTGCGAGAGGATCATCCGCCAAAGGATAATTGTTAATCAGGAGGTGCTGAGAATGAACCAGCTACGACGAATGTTTTTAAATACGGTGCAAAAACATGAAGATTGTGATGCTTCAAACTACAGGAAACAACAGAAGCTTTTTTTTGGCAGCAATGTAAAACACTTTTATGCTGGAAAATATCAAAAGAATAATAAATAATAATTAAAAAAAAAGGCTTTGATAGTATATTTAAACTACTAATACTTATGAATGTATCTTTATGTACACCCTTGTGCTCCTCTTTCCCTGTGTTCTTATGTTGCAGGCAGGAAAAACTAAAGAGAAGGCTGACTCTGGACTTTCCCCAACTGGTGTTTCAAGCGCAACATCTACACAGCAAAAACTGAAATCTAAGTAAGATTAAATATCTCAAAAAAGGGTGATTTTTGCTTATTTTCTGTTTGATAAGATAATTCTTCTCACTAAGCAGATTTTTTGTTAGAGTGTTTTACTTGTTTTAAGGGTTTTGGTCCTAAATGATCCCAGTAAGATGTTACAGCTTGTTGCTGAGATTTTATGACCTATATTGAGTAAAACATGCTCGGAACTAGAATATTAACTGTTGCAAAGCTGTGTCATCAACACTCAAGTATAAAACTACTTTTTTAAAGTAATAATTTTTTATTTCAAGCATGAAAAAAAAAATCATGACTTTGACACAATTGTGTCTCATATTAAAACAGATGACAGCCAAATGGACTTTTGCTGTTTTATTTTCAATGGAACAATAGAAAATACGTACTCATAAAGTAGTACAGTTGGCACAGTACAGTAAACTGACAGTTAATATTTAAACATTTAAGATGTGACATTTCTAACAATTTTGAACAGAAATAGTTCATGCACATTCAGATGAATTCTTCAAAATTACAATTAAAATTTTTTTGGCCGGTGGCCAGGCTGTATATATGCGCGCACATTGACTGAAAGAGCACGCATTTGGCACGATGATGTCATGTTATCGATGGAAAAATGCATTTTTAGACCATATGATTTGCCTGAGCGGCTAGGAGACCCTGAGAGTACACTGCAAAAAGTCAGTCTTCGAAAACAAGAAAAAAAAAATACAAAAATTAGGGGTATTTTACTTGAACTAAGCAAAATTATCTGCCAATAGAACAAGAAAATTCGGCTTGTCCAGACTTTCCAAAACAAGTAAAATTAGCTAACCTCAATAAACCCAACAATACCTTAAAATAAGTATATTCTGCACTTTTCTTGGTAGAAAAAAAAGAGACATTTTTGCTCAATATGTTGAAAAATATTCTTAAATTAAGTAAATGCTAGAGCCATTATCTTGACATAATGATATGCGCTCGGCATCATGATTTTTCTTTTTATGCTTGAAGTAAGAAATTATTACTTTAAAAAAGTACTTTTATACTTGTGAGTGTTGATGACACAGCTTTGCAACAGTTGATATTGTAGTTCATAGCATGTTTTACTCAATATAGGTAATCAAATCTCAGCTACACGCTGTAATATCTAACTGAGATCATTTAGGACCAAAACCCTTAAAACAAGTAAAACACTCTAACATAAAATCTGCCTAGTGAGAAGAATTATCTTATCAGACAGAAAATAAGCAAATATCACCCTTATTTGAGATATTTCATCTTACTTAGATTTCAGTTTCTGCAGTGTAACAAGCGGTTGCCTTGTTGCCTTTCCATTAAGAACAATAAATTAGTTTTTAGTATAAGTTTGCTGGTTTCAAGAAATGTAATGCCAAGTGCATATCATTATGTCAAGATAATGGCACCAGCATTCACTTAATTTAAGAATATTTTTCAACATATTGAGCAAAAAGGTCTCATATCAGTTTTTTATATCAAGAAAATTGCACTTGTTATTAGTGAGAATATACTTATTTTAAGGTATTTTGGGGTTTATTGAGGGTGGCTAATTTTACTTGTTTTGGAAAGTCTTGACAAGCCAAATTTTCTTGTTCTATTGGCAGATAATTTTGCTTAGTTCATGTAAAATACCACAAATTTTTGTATTTGTTTTCTTGTTTTTGAACACTGACTTTTTGCAGTGTACGAACTGGTTTTTGTTGAGACATTGTCTGCAGATAAGCTGATAGACAGGCTACCTCATCCATCAGGTACAGACACAACTGAGTCAACTGAAGTAAGCCAAGGTGAAAGTGACACTGAACACATGGCAAGAACAACAACTGGTCCGCAAACTACTGAGAACACGAGGACACTTTATAGTGCAGCGCAGATATTGAAGCAGCTACTACGTGACACTCCCGGTATGACGTGCCCCTGGCCACCCACATCAGATGATTTAAATGTGTCCCATGCAAAATCTGTTCTACCACTTGAACTGTACAATGTTTTTGCTTGGATTGTAGGTGCAACGGAGGAACCAACATTATATTCCAGAAGATGTAAACCTAAAAGTGATATCTATTTGTCAAGACGTTATGGATCTTGCGCGACCCCGAAGGGAATAAGCGGTAGAAAATGGATGGATGGGCATCTAAAGGTCGGAGGCAGACACCCAAATCATTATGTCTTGGTCTAAGTATTGGGCATTTAACAGGTTCCTCACAAGTTGTGTCACTGCTGAGTGGACTAGGACATTGTGCGTCATGAGACATTCTCTCAAAAGTATAATGTCTGCCCCTTCACCCAATTGCAATGGATGGCACATTGCGGATGGGGAGTTAAAAGTGACATGGATAACTACAAATCCTGCCCCTGATAGTGTGTTAAAGGTAGTCCACTGCAGCTGCAAGCAGAGCAAATGTGAGACAGGAAGATGTTCTTGTATGTCTGCAAGACTGTCCTGTACTGATGTGTGTCCGTGCCAAAATTGTGCCAATATTTCCATGGAAACAGAGGATAAAAGCACATGGGATGATGGCTCTGATGATAGTGATAGCTAAGAGATGAACAATGTCTCCCTCGTTCAGAATACGCAAAGTCACACTTAATCAGTTAGCTCTGTAATAAAAATGTGAGTTTTTGCCTCATTTGAGAAAAAATCCCTCAGAGTGTTTTACTATTTCTTCTTTTTTTTAGTTACTTAAGTTAAATACTTTAAAAATAGAATGTGAGGTTACAGTGCACTTGACCCTAAAAAAAATAATATAATAATCATAGTTTGAGTTTGTGCCAAATTTGAGGAAAATCTATCAAAGAGTTCTTGAGATATGGCTTTAACAATGTGCAAAGTTAAGACAAAATAATAAAAAAATGTATTTAAAAAAATACTCAAGACACATTGTTTTGTTCATGTAAATATTGTTTTGTACCATATTGTGTACAGATTCTAAACTGTAATGTAGTTTTTGTTGTATTTCCATTTTTCGGCATTATTCGATATTTTGATTAATGTCAGCCATTTTGGGCCAAAGTGTTCTTTATTTTATTTTTTACTTCCTCTTATAACCATACTTGCCAACCCTCCCGGATTTTCCGGGAGACTCCCGAAATTCAGCGCTTCTCCCGAAAACCTCCCGGGACAAATTTTCTCCCGAAAATCTCCCGAAATTCAGGCGGACCTGAGTGACGTGTCGACAGCCTGTTTTCACGTCCGCTTTCCCACAATATAAACAGCGTGCCTGCCCAATGACGTTATAACTGTAGAATGATCGAGGGCGAGTTCTTGGTTTCTTATGTGGGTTTATTGTTAGGCAGTTTCATTAACGTCCTCCCAGCGCGGTAACAACACACAACAACAGCAGTCACGTTTTTGTCTACCGTAAAGCAGTTCGTCTGCCGTAAACAGCAATGTTGTGACACTCTTAAACAGGACAATACTGCCATCTACTGTACATGCATATGTGACATTAACATCTAGGGCTTTCAGAGAGTGCAGTGCACAACAAGGAGACGAAGCAGAATGCATCATCAGAGAGGGTGTTCAGCATGGTTAGAAAAATAGTGACAGAGAATAGAACAAGGATGGACAATTCAACCCTTAACTCAACAATGAGTAGATGAGTGTTATGTGTTTGTATATGTGTAAATAAATGAACACTGAAATTTAAGTATTTCTCTTATTTATATATATATATATATATATATATATATATATATATATATATATATATATATATATATATATATATATACGTATATAATAAATATATATATACTGTATATAGCTAGAATTCACTGAAAGTCAAGTATTTCTTATATATACATATATATATATATATGAAATACTTGACTTGGTGAATTCTAGCTGTAAATATACTCCTCCCCTCTTAACCACGCCCCCAACCACGCCCCCCCCCCCAACTCCCGAAATCGGAGGTCTCAAGGTTGGCAAGTATGTCTTATAACACAGTATCTACTGACATTTTTCATGTATAAAACATCATTGTTTATCAAAATGTACCATGTGTATGTTCAATTGTACAGGTTGCTTTTCACTTATTTTGAAGCGTTTTAAAAAAATGTTTTGTATGTTTCATGGTTTAAATTCAAATTAAAGTATACCAATGCTAACATACTTGTCTCAAATGTTAGGTATATGTATTAATGTCAATTTGTGAGAGAGATTATGTTCCCAGAATGAATGTAAATACATTTACAAGACAAAACAGCTGCATAAGATTTTAGTTTTTTTGAAATTCCTATTATTATACATTTATGGCTCTAAAAAAAAAACGCCAGGATATTTTGCGGAGAACTTTTAACCCAATGTCCACAATGGCATTGTCTATGCAAAGATGCAAAAAAAGAGTAGTGCCCAGACGTGGGAACGAAAATCACTTTCTAGCCACTTTTTCCTGGTTCACCTTTTGGCCTAAAAGAGCAACTTCGTATGAACAAGCGGGATTGTCCTTGACCATGTTCTGTGGAAGTTAGTATCTTAATATACCATTTTTACATTCAATTTTACATTTATAATGACTTATAATGACCTGCTATAGCTTAGGGTCAATATAACTACTGGTATACGTAGTTAACAATTTTTTTAATTTTATTTTTTTATTTTTTTTAATATTAATTAATCCAACAAAACAATACACAACAATACCATAATAATGCAATTCCAATTCCAAAACCAAACCCGACCCAGCAACATTCAGAATAGCAATCAACAGAGCAATTGAGAGGACACACAAACATGACACAAAACAATCCAAAAGTAGTCAAACAAAAATGAATAATATCAATAACAGTATCAATATTAATAAGAATTCCAACATAGCAGTGATTAGAAATCCCTCATTGACATTATCATCAAAGCCATTTATTAAAAAAAAATAGAAACATTTAAAAAAATGAACAATAGTGTCACAATAGCTTACACTTGCATCACATCTCATAAGCTTGACAACACATTGTGTCCAATATTTTCAACAAATATAAAACAAGTCATACTTTAGGTTAATTTAATAGTTAAAACAAATTTAAATAATGGATCCCATATTCCAATATATGACTCATTATTATCTAAACTAAATGCAGTTTTTTTCTTTCTCCATAGCTTGTGTGTACCAGCCAGTATGAGTTGCACTATTAACATGTATCCATTTTTTTAATATTACCCTTTTTATTATGATGCATATTGAAAGAAATGCATTTTTACTCTTTGATGACACGTTACTAAATTGATGCAGATCACCAAGAATACAAGTTTGCAGTGTTATTGAGATGTTTATATTTAGGAATGTGATTGCTTCTTTTGTTGTTTTCAACCATAACTCTTTTATTCTCTGACATCCCCACAATGAATGAACAAGAGTTAACAAATTTAATCACATGTTTAAAACTTAAATTTGTGCAGCTCAGAGTCGGACTGACTCAGACCCCCAGTTAAAATTGAGTCTGAAATCCCTGATTTACAGGTTCCAGTTATCCATACATGCATTTTTGAAGTACCACTAATAGTCACACACACACACACACACACACACTAGGTGTGGTGAAATTATTCTACGCATTTGACCCGTCACCCTTGATCACCCCCTGGGAGGTGAGGGGAGCAGTGAGCAGCAGCAGTGGTCACGCCCGGGAATCATTTTTGGTGATTCAACCCCCAATTCCAACCCTTGATGCTGAGTGCCAAGCAGGGAGGTAATGTGTCCCATTTTTATAGTCTTTGGTATGACTCGGCCGGGGTTTGAACTCACGACCTGCCGATCTCAGGGGGGACTCTCTAACCACAAGGCCACTGAGTAGGTCATAGGTTATCAATACATGCATTTTTGGGGGATATGAGAGGAAGAGCAAACCATTAGACTGCAGTGAAGTGAACTGTCATTTTGTAGGACAAACTGACTCAAAGTGTGATCCCTAAATAAAACGAAAAACAATCCTTTTTATCTGGGAGCTCTGCCGTATGTCTTTTATTGTTCATGCATGCTTCCAGGCACTCCGTGCTGTTACGACCAAATGCTTTGTGTGCTTGAAGTCATAGCATCTGCTCTGTAACCAAGGGAACTGTGCATCTGTGAATAGTTCTCTAAGCAAGATGCATTTGCCATTCATGGCAAGATCAGCTCCTTCCATTGCACCTCACAGCGTTATCTAGCAGATAAGCTTTGGGAAAGTGCGTGGACGCGGATGTGTGTGAAAATGTATTGCCAAACAGATAAGCCCTCCCGGCCAGCCTTTCATTCACGCTGCACCTAACAAGACAAGCCAGACCACAATCACCAATCTTGTTTATGCTCCAGTGTGACCAAACAGAGCTTGTGTGTGAATATGTTTATGAGTGTGTCTACACTAATGTGGCTCAAAAGGTGCGTTACTATCTGGCACAACATGCATGTACACACGACGGCGTGTGTGGGCGTCTGTTTGTAGACGTCTTGAATTCTGTAATGATTGTGTTGTCATTGCGTGAGTGTGTGTGTGTGTGTGTGTGTGTGTGTGTGTGTGTGTGTGTGTGTGTGTGTGTGTGTATAGACACTGACCGATAAGCTTGTTCTGCATGGTGTGTATTCTTTTAGTGCCAACAGCAACAATGGTTGGAATAATTAATATAGTCAGGGATGAATATGACATCACATCCTTTTGTCTTCTTCTTAAAAAGCAATGTTAACTATTGGGACAGATTAAATATCCTAATGACCCACGGGTAAAACAAAAACGTTTTTTAACTCTTAATGTTGTTGTCAAATTTGGCCTTTAAAGGCCTACTGAAATGCGATTTTCTTATTTAAACAGGGATAGCAGGTCCATTCTATGTGTCATACTTGATCATTTTGCGATATTGCCATATTTTTGCTGAAAGGATTTAGTAGAGAACATCGACGATAAAGTTCGCAACTTTTGGTCGCTGATAAAAAAGCCTTGCCTGTACCGGAAGTAGCAGACGAGTAGCGTGACGTCACAGGTTGTGGAGCTCCTCACATCTGCACATTGTTTACAATCATGGCCACCAGCAGCGAGAGCGATTCGGACCGAGAAAGCGACGATTTCCCCATTAATTTGAGCGAGGATGAAAGATTTGTGGATGAGGAAAGTGAGAGTGAAGGACTAGAGGGCAGTGGGAGCGATTCAGATAGGGAAGATGCTGTGAGAGGCGGGTGGGACCTGATATTCAGCTGGGAATGTTTAAAACAGTAAATAAACACAAGACATATATATACTCTATTAGCCACAACACAACCGGCTTATATTTAATATGCCACAAATTAATCCCGCATAACAAACAGAACCCACTCAATCCCACAGCCCAAAGTACCGTTCACCTCCCCAAAGTTCATACAGCACATATATTTCCCCAAAGTCCCCAAAGTTACGTACGTGACATGCACATAGCGGCACGCACGTACAGGCAAGCGATCAAATGTTTGGAAGCCGCAGCTGCATGCGTACTCACGGTACCACGTCTGCGTATCCAACTCAAAGTCCTCCTGGTAAGAGTCTCTGTAGTCCCAGTTCTCCACAGGCCAATGGTAAAGCTTGACTGTCATCTTTCGGGAATGTAAACACCGGCTGTGTTATCCGGCACAACAGTCAGGGGGTGCGTTCTACGGCGGGGGTGCGTTATCCGTGCGTTATCAAAACACCGCTTCCCACCTACAGCTTTCTTCTTTGCTGTCTCCATTGTTCATTGAAGAAATTGCAAAAGATTCACCAACACAGATGTCCAGAATACTGTGGAATTTTGCGATGAAAACAGACGACTTAATAGCTGGCCACCATGCTGTCCCAAAATGTCCTCTACAATCCGTGACGTCACGCGCAGGCGTCATCATACCGAGACGTTTTCAGCAGGATATTTCGCGCGAAATTTAAAATTGCACTTTAGTAAGTATTGGCATGTGTTGCAATGTTAAGATTTCATCATTGATATATAAACTATCAGACTGCGTGGTCGGTAGTAGTGGGTTTCAGTAGGCCTTTAAAGGACAACTGGAAAGTGTGAGTTTATTGTAGATCATAAATTATGCATCTCACCTGGACAGAAGAAGTCTGAGTAAGTATTCCGACAAGTTGGTACACTTTGACAGCCATTTAGGACCCGGAAATAGCCAGAACGACACGAAAAGACACCTGGTACCCCCCAACCCCCAACCCCGTTTCTTCAAGGGGATTGTGAGACATTCTTCATGTAGATGGGAATATATGAACATCGTAGCAGCAGACCGGATACTTTTTGAGTGGGCCCCAGGCCCCTCTGTAGTGGAAAAGTTGGGCCCCACGGTCAAAATGGTTAAGAAAATGGTTATGCTGATGACACCCAACTCTACATGCCCCTAAAGCTGACCAATACGCCGGATTGTAGTCAGCTGGAGGCGTGTCTTAATGAAATTAAAAAATGGATGTCCGCTAACTTCTTGCAACTCAACGCCAAGAAAACGGAAATGCTGATTATCGGTCCTGCTAGACACCAGCACCTATTTATTAATACCACCTTAACATTTGACAACCAAACAATTACACAAGAATAAAGAATCTGGGGATTATCTTCGACCCAACTCTCTCCTTTGAGTCACACATTAAGAATGTTACTAAAACGGTCTTCTTTCATCTCCGTAATATCGCTAAAATTTGTTCTATTTTATCCACTAGCGACGCTGAGATCATTATTCATGCGTTCGTTACGTCTCGTCTCGATTACATTCATGCGTTCGTTACGTCTCGTCTCGATTACTGTAACGTATTATTTTCGGGTCTCCCTATGTCTAGCATTAAAAGATTACAGTTGGTACAAAATGCGGCTGCTAGACTTTTGACAAGAACAAGAAAGTTTGATCATATTACGCCTATACTGGCTCACCTGCACTGGCTTCTTGTGCACTTAAGATGCAACTTTAAGGTTTTACTACTTACGTATAAAATAGTAAACGGTCTAGCTCCATCTTATCTTGCTGATTGTATTGTGGCATATGTCCCGGCAAGAAATCTGCGTTCAAAGAACTCCGGATTATTAGTGATTCCCAGAGCCCAAAAAAAGTCTGCGGGCTATAGAGCGTTTTCTATTCGGGCTCCAGTACTATGGAATGCCCTCCCGGTAACAATTAGCAATGCTACCTCAGTAGAAGCATTTAAGTCCCATCTTAAAACTAATTTGTATACTCTAGCCTTTAAATAGACCCTCTTTTTTTAGACCAGTTGATCTGTCGTTTCTTTTCCTTTCTCCTCTGCTCCCCCCTCTCCCTTCTGGAGGGGGAGTTACACAGGTCCGGTGGCCATGGATGAAGTGCTGGCTGTCCAGAGTCGGGACCCGGGGTGGACCGCTCGCCTGTGCATCGGTTGGGAACATCTCTGCACTGCTGACCCGTCTCGGCTCGGGATGGTTTCCTGCTGGCCCCACTATAGACTGGACTCTTACTATTATGTTGGATCCACTATGGACTGGACTCTCACAATATTATGTCAGACCCACTTGACATCCATTGAATTCGGTCTCCCCTAGAGTGGGGTTACCCACATATGCGGTCCTCTCCAAGGTTTATCATAGTCATTCACATCGACGTCCCACTGAGGTGAGTTTTTCCTTGCCCTTATGTGAGCTCTGTACTGTGGATGTCGTTGTGGCTTGTGCAGCCCTTTGAGACACTTGTGATTTAGGGCTATATAAATAAACATTGATTGATTGATTGATTGAAGAACCCCTGGTGTGGTACATTCACTTTCTTGACCCTCCATAACAGTTTTTGGACCTGTGTTGTTTTTCCTGTGCGTGGAGTTACCTTCCTTCCAGCGCTTGTTTCCACTTCCTGTTTGTCTTTCTGCCACTTCTCCTCTGGCCTGAGCCCTGCCTCTCTCACCCTCTAATTGGCAATCAGGACACACCAGTTTCTGGTTGCGATTCAGGTGCATCTCAATAAATTTGACTATGATGCAAAACTTAACTTCAGAGTTCAATTACGAATAACAGACTGATTAAAGGCTGAAGAAGTCTTCATTTGCTAATTAGAGAACAAGCCAGTAACTTTTAGAGATACTGGATTGGGGGGCGTTTATTTGTACACAACTATAATTGTCAACATTTTAAAGAAAATATTAAATACATTGTTTAGCTATTTCAAATGTTTCATGTAATGAATCTATAGAATAAGAGTTTCATTTGTATAATTGAACTACTTTAATCTCCTGTAACTTTTCAAAGATCAATGTAATGCATTGATCAGGTGGCTTCTGCAGTGTTATATACTGGGTAAGGACAGCACTGACGACGGAGGAAAAGACTCAATAAACTGATTAGAAGAGCTGGCTTTGTCCAAGGCTGCCTACTGGGTACCATCAAGGACTGACAGAAGGATGTTAACAGAAGCTGACTTACAAAATGGTCAACACTTCTCACCCCCTGCACAATACTGGAGCCCCTGAGCAGCTCCTTCAGCGACAGACTGATACATCCACAGTGCAGGAAGGAGGCACTACTGCAGGACATTCTCCCACTTAATAACATACAGTTGATGATTAATCTGTATACAGCATATTGGAATCTTTTTTTCCTGGTGTGCAATGACCTGTTGTGAATTTAGTATTATATACGTAGCATATTACTTGTGTTTGCTTCTGTGTCAGTGCTTCGTCCTCCCTGTTCTTTCCACTTCCTGTCTCCTCTACTAAGGCCATGTCTAAACTAAGTCGTTTAACCCCTTAAACGAATAATTATTTAGCCTAAGCCCCGTTTCAGCCACACTAAAGCAGCGTTTAAGGTCCCCCTCCTCGGACAAATTTTTACACGGGTAAGTCAGCCGTGTATTTCTTGAATCTCCGGCCTTTAGCTTTGTATGGACTCATTGATCGTTTACGAACTGAGTTCGGAGAGGAAATGACGCCAGAAAGACCCCGGCCCACACAGGAAGTGACGCCAGAAAGTCCGCGCCTGTGTAACAAAGATGGAGGCGGATCATCCAGACATGCCCGTGTTTCTCCTTCTTGTACATGTACAGGCGCTTTTGGAAATCAGAAATCAATACCTTAAGACGGTGGTTCTTAACCTTGTTGGAGGTACCGAACCCCACCAGTTTCATATGCGCATTAACCAAACCCTTCTTTAGTGAAAAATAAAATGTTTTTTCAATTCAAGAAAAAGTTATGTTTTTTTACTGGTGCACAAAATGAACCGTGCATGAACATCACCTTGTTCAAAGAACAAAACCAACACAGAGCATGAACTCACAACTAATTACACACCATACACACATTACCATGAATTGATTAACATGGACCCCGACTTAAACAAGTTGAAAAACGTATTCGGGTGTTACCATTTAGTGGTCAATTGTACGGAATATGTACTGTACTGTGTAAACTGTACTGTTTCATATAATGTATTCTCTTCCTTTGCAATCTGCTAGTAAAAGTTTCAATCGATCAATCAAACAACCTGCAAATCAGATGGAAAATTAGAGGGAACATTGTTTGGGGGTATCCATAATACGCTGATAGGGAGAAGTTTTTATTTACACGATAAGTCGGATGTGTCTTTACCTCCATGGCGGAGGGTCCGCCGAACCCCTGAGGCCGACTCACCAAACCCATAGGGTTCGATCGAACCCAGGTTAAGAACCACTGCCTTAAGACAAGGAAAGCAAGAAAACTTGCCGTCTGAGAAGTGTTGTATCCGAAATAGCTGCAATCGCCCGTTTCCTTCTCTTAAGTCAGCTGTGAGTCTATTTACCGAAAAACTTCGTCCCTTCCTCCCGTGGATGTGATGTGTGTGTGACTACAAATATTGCTTTATGGATGTGACTGTGAAATGGCCAGGCAGCGTGCATGATGCCCGCATCTTCGCTAACTCCGCCATTAAGCACGCAGCTGAAATATGAAACCATCCCCTCGTGTCCCAAATTGTTTATCGCATTGTCTACTTTCTCATGTCTAATAAAGATTTGATTAATTTATGATGGCTCAGGTGTGATTCACTACAATAGGGCCCCACAGCCCACTGGATTCTAGTTCATTGAAATACTACAACACTGGATATTGTTCAAAGGAGATACGTTTTAATTTAAAAACGTGCAAACAAAAGACAGCAAACAAATGTAAAATGCTTGATTGATTGATTGAGACTTTTATTAGTAGATTGCACAGTACAGTACATATCCCGTACAATTGACCACTAAATGGTAACACCCGAATACGTTTTTCAACTTGTTTAAGTCGGGGGTGCACAGCAAACTATTTACAATATAGCTCTTTTAAATAGTAAAGTCATCTACTGGAGAGTTTTTTTTTTTCTCCCGTTTTTTTCTGCGCATGCGTACAAGGTTGCGTTGCGCCGGCAGACGGAGGGTGGCATTGTTGTGTGTGGACACGGATAAGGTTAGGTGTGATGTACCCTGGATAACCTTATCCGGCTTAGTGTAAACGGGGCCTAAGTCACAGGACTGCTGATTAACACACTGCGAGCGTCTTTGCTCGTGGAGGGTTCTCCTGAGTCCGATAGATCCGCCTTGAGCCCGGTGTACAGGGTTGAGCAAGTTTTTATTGATATAAACAGGGTAGAATTGCTTTCCAGCAGTCTCTTGTCTCATACATGTGTGTCTCTCTCCCTCTGGCTCCAACTCCCACCACGTGTCTCGGTCCGGCTGCTGCTAATACAGGCAACAGGTGATTAGATAACAAGACCCAGCTGGGCAATCCACTCACCTGCCGCTGGCTTCGAGGCATTATGAGACTCACCTGTGGACAGTGACTGATTGGAGGGGTATATTTGCCAGCAACACTGCGTAGACAATGCTGGTGCATTGTTTGTTGCACACCTAGTTGATGTTTTTAATTTCTTCCCCCGCTTATTACTATTTTTTGCATTTTCACCCATGGCTGACTACTCGTCTCACGCCGGTTCTTTTTGTTTTTGACACTCTGCTTGGTACCTAATAATAAGAATAATAATACAGGGACTTTCTGCTTGCACACTGCCTGCCTTCTCTCCATTCTGGGATCATGCCAACAACCGCAACCATGTACCATCATGACAAATATACAGTGAAGACCTTCTCCTCATTCAATGGGTTTTCTTTATTTTCATGACTATTTACATTGTAGATTGTCACTGAAGGCATCAAAACTATGAATGAACACATGTGGAGTTATGCACTGAACAAAAAAAGGTGAAATAACTGAAAACATGTTTTATATTCTACCCTTTGCTCTGATTACTGCTTTGCACACTCTTAGCGTTCTCTCGATGAGCTTCAAGCACACCTGTGAAGTGAAAACCATTTCAGGTGACTACCTCTTGAAGCTCATCGAGAGAATACCAAGAGTGTCCGAAAAAGTAATCAGAGCAAAGTGTGGCTATTTTGATCGTATCGGAAGGGAAAATAAGTGAAAACACCCGAAAGTAAGTACAAGAAAACACTTTGTACATCTAAAATAACAACATAAAGGGGAATATATTCAATTTGAAGCCCATACTATACACACGTCGACAGGATTTTTTTTAAAGATTTCCTAAAAATTTAATGCTGAAAGGAGGGTCCCAATTTTAAACATGCTCTTAAGCTTTTCTGCGGCAACCAATGGTGTTTTTGAAGCAACTCACGGGGGAATGTTATACTTTCTATTTGTAGTCCAGACGCCAACAGGAGGAGATGACACAGAAGCCATATGCATTTACTGCTCTCTGCTATCACTTCCATCAATCTTTTTTGCTTTTTCAAACACTTTTGTCATGTGCACATCAATGCTTTCACAGCAGGTATCTGAAAGTGGACATCAATGTTTAATGGGGAGGAGGAGAGACTGCATCACATAGCTCGGACGCACGTCACTGTTTGCTACAACACCTCAGCAGGGTCCTTCCCTTTTTTTAGTATTCCGCTACTACTATTTTCTGCTTCCAGGAATCTTCCTGCAAACATGAACAGGATTATACAGTCCAGTGAGAATGTCATGCTTGGATAATTCTTTCTGAAAAGCAACTTTATACATTCAACACTCTTTGTGCTGCTTGGCTCAGTCAAGGGTATTGATTCTTTCAATGGCGACTCAAATAATCTTGACAGTATGTGCACAATACTGTACATATAGTAATATACTACTCGGGGGATACTGTATGTGGGGAATAGATGTGGTAGTAGCTATATGGCTTTTGTGTGTGTGTGTGTGTGTGGGCCCAGCCTACTCAGTGGCCTAGTGGTGGTACTGCCCTAAACTGCTTCAAGTCTTATCTTAAGAACAGGATGTACAATGTTGAACTTGGCAACTGTGTCTTAGACCAAATGGCTAGGACTTGTGGGTTCCTCAGGGTTCAAATATGGGACCCTTATTGTTTAATTTGTACATGCTGTCAATAGGCAGACCACCAATATGCAGTTGAAATTCAGATCTGAATGTCACAGTTGAGCATTGTCATTGCATCGAACAGATCAGTGATTGGATGCAAAGCAATTTTCTTTAGCCAAACTCAAACAAAACTAAAATCATTGTATGTGGCCCACAGAAGCAAATAAAATGTTTAAACAGGCTGTAAAGCAGAATGATGCTGACTAGACTGACTGACTAGAACCAGAAAATATGACCATATAAGTCCAGTGCTCAGGTTACTGCACAGGTTTCCTGTCGCTCAAAGAATAGACTTAAAAACAGCTCTACTTGTGTACATGTATCTTCATGGTCTAGCGCCAAAGTACATCTCTGATATGTTAGAGCCATATGAATCATATCTGGCTTTGAGAACCTTGTGAGTTTTCCAGAGGATGTGAGACTGGTCTCAATTTTGGCAATGTTCAAATCCAGTCTGAAAAAACTTGTATTTAGCTCTGCAACTGAAAATATTTTATCTGCACTATTAGATTCGAATTAATTACTGATTCTATTAATGATGATTTCATTTTCATTTTTATTACCTACTCAGTGGCCTAGTGGTTAGAGTGTCCGCCCTGAGATCGGTAGGCCGTGAGTTCAAACCCTGGCCGAGTCATACCAAAGACTATAAAAATGGGACCCATGACCTCCCTGCTTGGCACTCAGCATCAAGGGTTGGAATTGGGGGTTAAATCACCTCACCTGCCAGGGGGTGATCAAGGGTGATGGGTCAAATGCAGAGAATAATTTTGCCACACCTAGTAGTGTGTGTTCCTCGCAGAGGTGGGACCAAGTCATTGTTTTGCAAGTCACAAGTAAGTCTCAAGTCTTTGCCCTCAAGTCCGAGTCAAGTCCCGAGTCAAGACAGGCAAGCCCCGAGTCAAGTCCAAAGTCAAGACTGGAAAGTCTCAAGTCAAGTCCTAAGTCCTGCATTTTGAGTTTCGAGTCCTTTCAAGTCCTTTTAACCACAGACTAATATATTAACACAGATTGTGTATGCTTTTCAAACGCTGTATTTATTTATTAAAACAAGTGCATTTTAAATTGCAGGAAAGAAAATTGTGCTGACATTGCACTTTATAATAGCACTATTAACCAGTCATTTTAAACATTAACTCATTCCTTTACAGAACAAACACATTAAAAAATAAAGTGCAAATGTACTTATTTGTACAAAAGTGTTAACATTGAAAAAACATGACATATACGTGAACATAACAAAAAAGTTGTACTTTTTATATGTCAGGGCCCTATGCTGCATTGCATTTGCAAAAGACCAAATTAGCCAAGAGTCTGTCAGTCATTTGTGCACGATGGGGCGTAGTATTTATTTTACCTTTATTTTACTATTTTTGTCTTTTTTTAGGTGGCTAAAATATGCGGTGCTGCTGACCGCCGTCTAACGTTACGTGTGATATATTGACTAACGTAACCCTGCTTAAAAAAAATCACTGAACAAAAAGTATGAATGAGGTAGTGAACTGCAACAGATTCCCGTGTTTGCAATAACGTTATAACGTTAGCAGTGAGTTTACAGCCTCACTGATTTAACTACACAGCAAATAAAAGTCACGTTACTTAGCCAATAAACGTTATCTTACATTCAAAACTTACCGTTCTTTGTGCAACTTCAAATGCCGGACGAAGTTGGAAGTTGTTGCCTCTCCATCAGTAATTTTCGAACCGCATGTGTTGCATACTGCAAACCGTTTTGTGTTGACCACCTTGTAATTTTTATACCCAAACGAAATTATTTTAGGTATCATTTTTTGTTCACTGGCGTGTGGTTTGGACATGTCTTCTTCGTTGGTTGTCCTGCAATTTGATTGGATGAATGCTGTGTGATGAAAACAAAGTAGATCTAATTTGATTGGCTGTTGTACTGAGCTCAGTACAACAGCTGGTGTGCTCTAGAGCACACCAGCTGACACACGCAACGCTGATAGACAAGTACACAATGAAAAATACGGAGCGCTCCCGAATAACTTTTTCATATTTGGGTTTTGGGGAAAGTAGCAAGTCATGTCAAGTCATGTCAATTCAAAAGGCTCAAGTCCAAGTGAAGTCACAAGTCATTGATGTTAAAGTCTAAGTCGAGTTGAAAGTCTTTTTACATTTTGTCAAGTCGAGTCTAAAGTCATCAAATTCATGACTCGAGTCTGACTCGAGTCCAAGTCATGTGACTCGAGTCCACACCTCTGGTTCCTCGGTGTGTTTGATGAGGAGACCAAACAGCTCGGCCTGAAAATCAGCTGGTCCAAAACCGAACTCATGCATATCGGCGATGGACCAGACCCACCACCCTTCTTATTTGAGGATACCCCTGTCCACTTTGTCCCTACCTTCAGATACCTCGGCTCGACAGTCACCAACACCGGCGACCTCAAACGAGAGGTGGACCGCCGTCGTGCCCTTGCAGCCTCCGTCATGCAGTCCTTGTG
Source organism: Nerophis lumbriciformis (assembly GCF_033978685.3). Lineage (NCBI taxonomy): Eukaryota > Metazoa > Chordata > Actinopteri > Syngnathiformes > Syngnathidae > Nerophis > Nerophis lumbriciformis. The sequence continues at coordinate 17,107,589 of NC_084555.2, read as the reverse complement.
GAGACTGTTGTGGCGACACCGACACATATCTCTGGACACCAAGTTGAGGGTCTACAATTCCTCTGTCATCTCTGTCCTTCTGTACGGCTCGGAAACATGGCCGCTGAATAACATCCTGGCGGCCAGGCTAGATGGCTTTGATTCCAGAGCCCCCAGGACGATAGAAGGCATCACGTGGAGCCAGCATGTCACCAACAAGACCTTAAGAGAGCTAACCCAACAGCTCCCAGCCTCTCGCCTCGCAGCAATGCGGCGAGTGCGCTGGTATGGCCATGTCATCCGCCTGCCGGGGGAACACCCCACGCGCAAAATCCTGGACTTCAACCCGCAGCGAGCTGGCTGGAGACGCCCTAGAGGCGCCCCCAGCACTCGCTGGCTGGATGTATTAGCCCAGGACCTTAAGGCCTGCAATGTGACTATGGCACAAGCTCAACACCTTGCCCACAACAGACCCAGATGGAGAGACCTGGTTGCTATTGTCGGCTCTACGCGCCCTGAAGTGCAAGAGGACAAAGTAAGTAAGTAAGTAAGTAGTGTGTGTGACAATCATTGGTACTTTAACTTTAACTTTACAGGGTGTTGTGACGCGTCCAGTGCAGTAGTTAGAGGGAAGGTTGCATGGCCACTTCCCACCTGCTTGCTAACCTCTCGCTTACAGACACTGCCACTGGCTCGCCCTTGTGGTGAGCGGAGACGCAGCCTTGTGCGTCAGTCTTCTCCTGCCAGTACACAGCCTCTCCTTCCCCAAGACTCCTGTCAGGCCTCCACGTGGCCACACACGGTAACTAGGGCCCCACGGTCCAAGGCAAACGTGGCAGGGGATCTCGGAGCTGCAGTGGTCCCCAGAGGCGTGACGCAAAGGCCCACATTGTGGATACGCCCTGGCATCACCCAACTACTGAGTTAGTCTGGGAAGACAAAAGGCTAGGGGAGCACACCCTGAGAGAAAAGCAAGTGCTGATAGGCGCACCATAGGCGGTCCTCCGACAGACCAGAGCTCCGGCAGCCTCCTGCAGCTGTGAGGAGGTGCCGGTCGTCCTGGGTTTCCCTTGCCATCGGATACAGCTCCCCACACGTTGGAGTCTGCGCGTCTCCCTCGTCGTAAAACACCTCAACGGCGGAGTGGGCGGATGATGGTTGCGTAGAAGCGCCACAACGGTCACAAAGGCGGAAGAAGGCTGCAGCAAAGATGGACACCCTATTGTTTTGGTCTCCATGCCATTGGACCCTGGCCTTTTCTTTGCCAAGGACAGTGTGGTGGCTGTCTGTGCACTAATCTCCCCACGTTAAAAGATTCCACGCACAGGCGTTCTCCTGAAGGCAGTCCCAACAAAAGGAGGAGAATCATGATCGCCGACGACGATGGCTCTTTTGAGAGGACCTTGAAAACTCCTGTTATAGACACAAGCACACAGTCTAGGACAGTGTTTTTCAACCTTTTTTGAGCCAAGGCACATTTTTTGCGTTGAAAAAATCCGAAGGCACACCACCAGCAGAAATCATAAACTCAGTTGACAGTTAAAAGTCATTGTCACAATTGTTGGATATGACTTAAAAGCATAACCAAGAATGCATCACTATAGCTCTTGTCTCAAAGTAGGTGTGCTGTCACCGCCTGTCACATCACACCCTGACTTATTAAGTTTTTTGCTGTTTTCCCGTGTGTAGTATTTTAGTTCTTGTCTTGCGCTCCTATTTTGGTGGCTTTTTTCTCTTTTGTTGGTATTTTCCTGTATCAGTTTCATATCTTATATTTCCCGCATCTACTTTGTTATAGCAATCAAGAATATTTCAGTTGTTTTTATCCTTCTTTGTGGTGACATTGTTGATTGTCATGTCATGTTCGGATGTACATTGTGGACGCCGTCTTTGCTCTACAGTAAGTCTTTGCTGTCGTCCAGCATTCTGTTTTTGTTTACTTTGTAGCTAGTTCAGTTTTACTTTCGTTCTGCATAGCCTTCCCTAAGCTTCAATGCCTTTTCTTAGGGGCACTCACCTTTTGTTTATTTTTGGTTTAAGCATAAGACACCTTTTTACCTGCATTTACAAAATAATTAGCTACCGGCTGCCACCTACTGATATGAAAGAGTATTACACGGTTACACTGCCGAGCTCTAGACACTCAACAACAACACATCATTTGCAGACTATAATTACAACTTTGTCAAATTAGATCATCTCCCACGGCACACCAGACTGTATCTCACGGCACACTAGTGTGCCGCGGCACAGTGGTTGAAAAACACTGGTCTAGGATATGAAAACAAATTATAAATACACTACAAAATATCTAAAATCACAGATCGATTTTAACAATATCAACGAGCAGGGTTTGGATTGCTTTTAATAACTATTCTGTACAGCAGAAGTAAACCGTTCACATTGTGTGACCTTTCAGCCTAATTTAAAGTAAAAGTCAAAGTTAAAGTACCAATGATAGTCACACACACACACTAGGTGTGGTGAAATCTGTCCTCTGCATTTGACCCATCCCCTTGTTCACCCCCTGGGAGGTGAGGGGAGCAGTGAGCAGCAGCGGTGGCCGCGCCCGTGAATCATTTTTGGTGATTTAACCCCCAATTCCAACCCTTGATGCTGAGTGCCAAGCAGGGAGGTAATGGGTCCCATTTTTATAGTCTTTGGTATGACTCGGCCGGGGTTTGAACTCACAACCTACATCTCAGGGACACTCTAACCACTAGGCCACTGACTAGGTGAAGTCATAGTTTGTTAGTGAGCAACATGACTCAAAAGGTTAAGGGCGGATTTTAACAAACCTTACAAGAAATGGGATACACAATTTGAATTTGGTGATGATTCGGGCCATTTCTACTACGTTACATTAGGTTGATGTTACTAGGCTGACCCACCCCCATCCACAGGGACAAGGAGTGAACAAACTATTATGAACAAACCCACCCCAAGTGCTGAGACCGATGCAAAGAGTGAACCCTCTTGTAGCTTGTTTGGAAATGACAGACGAAGGAAACAATGACAATTTAATGTGTCCTTCAATTCGGGCGGCGTGGCTCGGTTGGCAGAGCGACGGTGCCAGCAACGTAAGGGTTCCATGTTCGAGCCCCGCTTCCGCCATCCTAGGCACCGCCGTTGTGTCCTTGGGCAAGACACTTTACCCACACTGGTTGACAAGTAGCTTAAAGATGTTTGAAAATGTTTCACTATGTAAAGCGCTTTAAGTCTCAAGAGAAAAGTGCTATATAAATACAGGACTGTCTCAGAAAATTTGAATATTGTGATAAAGTCCTTTATTTTCTGTAATGCAACTAAAAACATGAAAATGTCATACATTCTGGATTCATTACACATCAACTGAAATGTTGCAAGCCTTTTATTATTTTGATATTGCTGATTATGGCATATAGCTTAAGAAAACTCAAAAATCCCATCTCAAAAAATTAGAATATTTCCTCAGACCAAGTAAAAAATAAAGATTTATAACAGCAAAACAAAATCAAACATTTGAAAATGTCAATTAATGCACTCAGTACTTGGTTGAGAATCATTTTGCACGGATTAGTGCACCAATGCAGCGTGGCATGGAGGCAATCAGCCTGTGGCATTGCTGAGGTGTTATGGATGCCCAGGATGCTTCAATAGCGGCCTTTAGCTCATTTGCATTATTGGGTCTGGTGTCTTTCAGCTTCTTCTTCACAATACCGCACAAATTCTCTATGGGGTTCAGGTCAGGGGAGTGGGCAGGCCAATCGAGGACAGTAATGCCATGGTCAGTACACCAGTTACTGGTGGTTTTGGCACTGCTGGATCATGCTGGAAAATGAAATCATCATCTCCATAGAGCTTTTCAACAGATGGAAGCTTTATTTTTTACTAAATATTCTAATTTTTTGAGATGGGATTTTTGAGTTTTCTTAAGCTATATGCCATAATCAGCAATATTAAAATAATAAAAGGCTTGCAATATTTCAGTTGATGTGTAATGAATCCAGAATGTATGACATTTCCATGTTTTTAGTTGCATTACAGAAAATAAAGGACTTTATCACAATATTCTAATTTCCTGAGACAGTCTTGTATACTTCCCTTACCTCTGTGAGGAGGTTATGCATTTGCTGGGGTTTGTTTGTCTGCTGGTCAGCAACATAGTTTAAAAAGGTATGGGCAGCTTTTTAATACAAGTTCAGGAAACATCAAACAAGATAGGGAACAACAATAGGGATTTTGGGGGGATTGAGATCCGTTCTGCTACATTACCTTATCTTTGTGGTAAAAACCTCTGAATCTCAATCCATAGAGACGAAGAGAGTGAATAACTGACAAGAGGGTTTATATAATATTTATAGAACAAACACGCCCTAGTGCTCAGACTGATGCAAAGAGTGAACCCTCTTGCAGCTTGTTTGTAAACAACAGACGAAAACATGGACAATTACATTTATTGTTTGGTTGATTACCTCTGCCAGAAGGTTTTGTGTTTGCTGGGGTTTGTTTGTCTGACTGTGGGTTAGCAAAACAGCTGAAAAAGGACATGTCAAAAATGTAATGGGGAAACAAGTGATGTCAGAAATTAGATAAGGAACAAGTGATTAGATTTATGGGGGCGATTCAGATAATTTTCTACTTTGTTACCTTACGTTACAAGGCTGACCCACCTCCACCCACAGATAAAAAGAGTGGATGACTGATTAGAGGGTTTACTCTATAGAACAAACACACCCAAGTGTTGAAACCAATACAAATAGAAATCCCTCTTATTTGGAAATGAGAGACACAGAAAACTGATACTTTCATTTATCCTGCAATCAATCTACCTTTTGCCAGGGGGTTATGTATTTGCTGGGGTTTCTTTGTCTGTCAGTTAGCAACACAGCTCAAAAATGTATGGCAGGTTTTGATTGAACTTGAAGGAAACGTCAGAAACAGGAAAAGGAACAAGTGGTTAGATGTGGATCCTTTTTGCTACGTTACTGTATGTTTACGTTACGAGGCTAATCTTTTGCTTGCGGCTCCCTCCACCCACAGAGATAAAGACTGAATGACTGACAAGATGGTTCACTCTATAGAACAAACACGCCCAAGTGCTGAGACCGATGCAAAGAGTGAACCTTCTTGCAGCTTGTTTTGGAAGCAAATTTAAACAATTTAATTTATTTCGATTAATTGCATCTGGCAAACAATTATGGGCAGAGTTTGATAACAATTTTTTTAGGAAATATCAGAAATGTGACAAGGAACAAGCGATTAGCTTTTGGGGTTGATTCAGATCATTTCTACTACGTTACCTTACGTTTAAGTTACGAGGCTGACCTACCTCTACGCACAGAGATAAGGAGTGAATGACTGACAAGAAGGTTCACTCTACAGAACAAACACGCTTCAAAGACCGATGCAAAGGGTCAACCTTGTGGCAGCTTGTTTGGAAATGACAGACGCAGAAAACAATGACAGTTTAATTGTTCCTTGGATTAATTACCTCTGCCACAATGTTATGTATTCTCTGGGGTTTGTTTGTCTGTTTGTTTGTTTGTTAGCAACACTGCTCAAAAAGTTATGGGCAGATTTTGATTTAAATTTGAAGGAATTGTAAAAAATTGCTGAGCGCACCTCCACTTGTGCTGCAGCAGGCGGCTGCAATCAATCAGCAATCTGCACACCTGAAGCTGATGAGACGCCGCGCTTCTTAAGCCAGTGAAAACCTGTGTTCCGGGCCAGAACGTAGCTACCTGTTTTCCGTACACATCCCTTTGTTCCCTGGTTACGAGATGTGTGTCTCTCTCCCCGCATTCCCTCTGGACTCTCTGCTGCCTCCTTGGATCTCGACCTCCCGCCTGGACACGGACAGTGACGCCTCGCTCTTGCCCCTGACCTCCTGCCTGTCCCTGGATTTCCGAGCTTGCCTTGCCCCTCTTGGACATCTGCACCTCGCTCAACACTCCCGGTAACACTCAACATATAATCACTACACATAGTCGCACACATACACATTTTGGATCAGTTACACGCCTAATTTTCTATTGTATTTAAATATAATAAATAGAGCTGAAATGACGTCTCCTTCCCCTCTGTACCGTAACAGAATCCAAATAATGTTGAGACAGGTGAATCTATATATTGTTTATGAAGTGTATTTTTTGACTGTGACAGGAAAATAGCAGTGTCTTCAAGATATGTATTGAACTGTACATTTTTAAAACAAGTTATTATACGTTTGGAAAGGATCGGGCACATGGTTTAATTTGCAACCTGGGAACGCCTCCACTAATGTACCCACTCAAAATAATGGGTTATTAATGCTATTTTGACACCAAATAATATCTCTACATATTTTCTATACCAGACTGTGGTATGTGTACCATTAGTGGTATGCAGGTTCTATCTGGTGGTACGCCATGTAATCACTTGATTAAAGTACAGTGTTTTATTTTCCTATATTCAAACACTGTGTTACTGTTCAAACTGTGGGTAATGTTACAATGGCCAAACATATTAAATGCACTTGTTAGATAGAACGTTTGCCTTGTTTTCAATGATGTAAACATGTTTGATGTTAATTAGTGTTGGTCAGTATGGTGGTACTTGGAGAGCAAAGTTTATTTCTGAGGTGGTACTTGGTAAAAAAAAAAAAAAAAGTTTGAGAACCACTGATCTAGCCTGCAAGGAAGAGTGTTACAGGTAGATCGGAATTATCATTAGCCCCCTTTAAGCACCACAATAACTAATCAGTGGTCAAGTGCATTTGATGTAAGCTTGCTGCGCTCTGCCTGGTCTGCCAACGCGAAGCAATTGATTGGATACATTCAACAACAAACTGGCAGAAGGAGAAGAGAACTGATTCACTTGGATTTTTTTCATACGCCTGATTTTTGAGCTTTCATCATTGGTCAATAAGCTATTATCGAACACGGAATATTTAATATTTGAGACAGTCTACCCCTGGGCAGCTGTAGCTACAAATGTAGCTTACAAGCATAGACACCGATCTACATTTCTACCAGTGGGTGCTCGGTGTATGTGTATTACCAATATTTTGGTACCGGTACCAAAAGTATTTCGGTACTTTACGGTACATTTCTAAAAAAAGGGGACCACAAAGAAAGGCATTACTGGCTGGGGGCGGGGTTTGGTGGTAGCTCGGGGTGTATATTGTAGCGTCCCGGAAAAGTTAGTGCTGCAAGGGGTTCTGGGTATTTGTTCTGTTGTGTTTATGTTGTGTTACGGTGCGGATGTTCTCCCGAAATGTGTTTGTCATACTTGTTTGGTGTGGGTTCACAGTGTGGCGCATATTTGTAACAGTGTTAAAGTTGTTTATACGGCCACCCTCAGTGTGACCTGTATGGCTGTTGATCAAGTATGCCTTGCATCCACTTATGTGTGTGTAAAAGCCGCATATATTATGAGACTGTTTGAATGGAGGAAAAGCGGACGTGACGACAGGTTGTAGAGGATGCTAAAGGCAGTGCCTTTAAAGCACACCCCCAATATTGTTGTCCGGGTGGAAATCGGGAGAAAATCGGGAGAATTTTGAGGCAAAATTTCGTGAGGGGCACTGAAATTCGGGAGTCTCCCGGGAAAATTGGGAGGTTTGGCAAGTATGGATCGGCGCCTATGCTTACAACCATCATTGTGTGAATGTGGAGTGAATAGATGTTTGGTTCTCAGTTCTCTGTGAAGCGCTTTGATTGTATAGAAAAGCGCTATATAAATCTAATCCATTATAACCAATCATTCTGAAAATCAACCGGCTTTATTTTGTTAGTGTTGTACTGTACTTCCTGTCCCGCTATACCCTTATCCGTGTAAAGTTGCCTTGGTCTGACGTCTGGCTCATCATAGCGGACCCCATCAGCCGCTTGTCAACCTCGACTTGACTTTCATCACATTAGAGTCCATTTAAAAAAGCGTGAAGTCATACTGTGAAGTAAATCTGTATTTACTGGCAGAGTTCCTGCTTTGCTGTGCATATCAGCACTTTGGGTGAACTCCTACACAGTTACAAATAAGGGAGACAATAATTGAAACTAGGGCAACTTCTTTTTGAATCTCTGTCCGACTTACCACTTCTTTGATGACAAATGTCTTTCGTTTTTTTTTTTTATGGAAACGGCAACCTACTTCTACCTTCCACGTCTTTTTGTTCCACAGTCACAGAGAGATGATTACTTGGCAGTTCTATATGCTCACTCGGTCAAATATGATAGACTTGTTTAAAATTCTGGAAGGCAGTCTCAGGTTCACAGGGGGGGTAGCCCACTTTTAATGTTGAAAGAATGATGTCCATTAATTAGCCCCCTACTTCTCAGGATGATTCTTGCAAAACTAGAATATGTTTTATTAAACCTGTGAAATTTCAATTAGTTTGACATTCCTAATTGACTGGGTTCTTTTGCACGTTCTTTTACATACACTATATTGCCAAAAGTATTTGGCCACCCATCCAAATGATCAGATTCAGGTGTCCTAATCACTTGGCCCGGCCACAGGTGTATAAAATCAAGCACTTGGGCCTGGAGACTGTTTCTACAAACATTTGTGAAAGAATGGGCCGCTCTCAGGAGCTCAGTGATTTCCAACGTGGAACTGTCATAGGATGCCACCTGTGCAACAAATCCAATCGTGAAATTTCCTCGCTCCTAAATATTCCAAAGTCAACTGTCTGCTTTATTATAAGAAAATGGATAAGTTTAGGAACAACAGCAACTCAGCCACAAAGTGGTAGGCCACATAAACTGACAGAGAGGGGTCAGTGGATGCTGAAGCGCATAGTGCAAAGACTTTCTGCACAGTCAGTTGCTACAGAGCTCCATGTGACCTTCCAATTAGCCCACGTACAGTACGCAGAGAGTTTCATGGAATGGATTTTAATGGCCGAACAGCTGCATCTAAGCCATACACCACCAAGTACAATGCAAAGCGTGGGATGCAGTGGTGTAAAGCACGTCGCCACTGGACTCTAGAGCAGTGGAGACGTGTTCTCTGGACTGATGAGTCACGTGTGGTTAAGAGGGGAGGAGTATATTTACAGCTAGAATTCACCAAGTCAAGTATTTCATATATATATAAGAAATACTTGACTTTCAGTGAATTCTAGCTGTATATATATATATATATATATATATATATATATATATATATGTATATATATATTAAAATAAGATAAATACTTGAATTTCAGTGTGCATTTATTTATACATATACACACACATAACACTCATCTACTCATTGTTGAGTTAAGGGTTGAATTGTCCATCCTTGTTCTATTCTCTGTCACTATTTTTCTAACCATGCTGAACACCCTCTCTGATGATGCATTCTGTTTCGTCTCCTTGTTGTGTGTGCAGTTGTGCACTGCACTCTTTAAAAGCCCTACATGTTATTGTCACATATGCATGTACAGTAGATGGCAGTATTGTCCTGTTTAAGAGTGTCACAACATTGCTGTTTACGGCAGACAAACTGCTTTACGGTAGACGAAAACGTGACTGCTGTTGTTGTGTGTTGTTATCGCGCTGGGAGGACGTTAATGAAACTGCCTAACAATAAATCCACATAAGAAACCAAGAACTCGCCGTCGATCATTCTACAGTTATAACATGATTGGGCAGGCACGCTGTTTATATTGTGGGAAAGCGGACGTGAAAACCGGCTGTCGACACGTCACTCAGGTCCGCCTGAATTTTGAGAGATTTTCGGGAGAAAATTTGTCCCGGCAGGTTTTCGGGAGAGGCGCTGAATTTCGGGAGTGTCCCGGAAAATCTGGGAGGGTTGGCAAGTATGCCAATGCGATTTTGGAAGAATGGTTGAAAATTCCTATAAACACACTACGCAACCTTGTGGACAGCCTTCCCAGGTGGACCAACATCATATTGAACCCTACGGGTGTTAGGACTTGGCAAGAATGAGGACTCAGTTGCAGACGGGAAACGTTTGACGCAGGCTTTTATTCTGCTGTTTTTTATGAACTCTCTTCAGACAGAGTGAATAAACAAACAGCTACAAACTCTATACTGGATATACTAGAGTAAAAAGTAAGGTTAGGGATGGGATGGCACTTCAAGTTCATATGTGAGTCAAGGCAGGTGGCCAAATACTTTTGGCAATATAGTGTATGTCTATTCACCTGAGAGCCTATGGTTTGTTGAAAACATTTACTCATATGTTCTTTAAATATGAATCTGGATCTTGGAGACATCGTCGTGCGACACACCGCCTCCTCGCCAAGTCGTTCATCATTTTGATCCAAGTGACTCATCCAAGTGGTTTCATCTTTCATTACTGGCTGTCATCTAAGTCAGAACCCTGCGGGACTCTGGCGACCTCTTATTTTTTAATTTGGGTCTACGCTAATGATGTTACATCACTGGAATTGGTGATGTAACGGTCAGTCATTAATGGCTTGTAAAGTAAAGTGCAGAGTTGATGTAATGAGAACAGAGAGTATGCCATGAAACTTTTCTTTACAATTGTATTCTGTGATACAGGAGCGGGTGCCGTGCAGTTCCCTGCCAAAATGCAGGGGGCAGTGTTTTCTGGTGAGTTACCTCTGTGAACAACCATGACACTGGTCGACTTTTGTTACCTTTGTTCATCCATAGTTATTGACTAGAAACAGGTGAATGGAGCCAAGTTGGTTGTAGAATGGCTGACCAGGGGGCGATACAAGGAATTTTGGTATCGGCCCAAAACTAAATATTAGTAGGACACAAGTACACACAAGTATCGCCAATACCAACATGTTACCTCTGTGAACAACCATGACACCTCTGTGAACAACCATGACACTGGTCGACTTTTGTTACCTTTGTTCATCCATAGTTATTGACTAGAAACAGGTGAATGGAGCCAAGTTGGTTGTAGAATGGCTGACCAGGGGGCGATGCAAGGAATTTTGGTATCGGCCCAATACCAAATATTAGTAGGACACAAGTACACACAAGTATCGCCAATACCGACATGTTACCTCTGTGAACAACCATGACACTGGTCGACTTTTACCATGACACTGGTCGACTTTTGTTGCCTTTGTTCATCCATAGTTATTGACTAGAAACAGGTGAATGGAGCCAAGTTGGTTGTAGAATGGCTGACCAGGGGGCGATACAAGGAATTTTGGTATCGGCCCAATACCAAATATTCGTAGGACACAAGTACACACCGATATCGAAACATGTGTCATGATCTTATGACAATCATTGGTTTCTGGTATTTGGTTTTATTTCCTGTTGGCCTCCCTTTTGTCACTACTTCTGTCTGACTGCTGGCTCCCTCACCTGTCCCTGATTTGCAATTAGGACAAACCTGTTCCTGGTTGCCAATCAGGGTGCTTTTTATGACCAGGCTGGATCATTGTGCTTTGTCTTCGCACGCTGCATAGCATTCCCTGTGCTTTTTATTCATAGCTTTCCTTATGCTTCCTGTGCACTCCCCTGCTGAACTACTTGTCTGTGTCAAATACATTTTACCTGCACTTCCCCTGCCGTCTCTGCATCCTTGGGCGCCAGACCAGCACCACCCTAACAACTTGTGACTTGGAATGCCGTGATTATTGAATATGGTGAATTGTCCTCGAGTTAGTTGATTAGGATTAGGAAAACACAGATAACATTGTATGCAAATAAAAAAATTGTTTTTATAACTAAACGATATAAAACTATTTAATACTATGAAAACAATTCCCTTAATGTGTCCTTTTACACACATTTGCTTAAGGAAAAAGTACCTTCTGTAAAAATGAAAAATGATTAGGGTTGTATTGATCAAGATTTTTAGCCTCGATCCAATTTTATTCATTTTTCTCCAATCGAATACTTTGACAATAGATTATAGAACTGACAATGTTTCATAGAGTGTTACTAAAACAGCCTTTTTTAATCTCTGTAATATTGGAACTTCATTGCTGTACAAAATCAGTCAGTTCTGTTTTTTCCCCTATCTGGATTTCAGTTGTTTTGCTGAGTAACTCTAAGTGGGTTTTTTTGTACGACAATATGGCTTTTTTTTTTCTTCTGGATTTTGAAATGCCCACTTATTTGGCGGCGGTTGGAAATTTGTTCCAGAGTACAGGGTGGGAGAGAAACTGTATCTTCTTCCTTATGGAAACATTTACAATAAAGAATCTTTGAAGTGTAAACACAATAAAACATTTTTATAAAGTTTATCTTACAACATTTACAATTTGCTATTATTGTTGTAAATTATATATATTAAATTGGTGGTATTAAATGCAATTTACAATTGTTTTGGGACAAAATCAAGTGGTTAGTGCACAATATCTAAAACCCCCCCTCAAAAATACAGTTGTTTCCCATTTTAATCATTTGGTGCTTTTGCCCTCAAAACCTTCCTGTATCCAGGGATGAAGGTCTCATCCCAATGTCCCCCCTTATTCACTACTACCACTGGCCCTCACACACTACCACTAAACCCTCAAAGTGAAGCAACGAGGGGTGGAGCTTTGTAATCTTCCCTCGGAATGGGACACACATATATATATATATATATATATATATATATATATATATATATATATATATATATATATATATATATATATATATATATATATATAGCCTGCCATAATCTAGAATTAGGTTAGAATAGAATATAAAGATTTATTGACATTGTATTAAATGCTTCTTGATTTATGGTTGACAATTTTGAGCTGTGCTTTAAAGGCCTACTGAAATGCGATTTTCTTATTTAAACGGGGATAGCAGGTTCATTCTATGTGTCATACTTGATCATTTCGCGATATTGCCATATTTGTGCTGAAAGGATTTAGTAGATAACATCGACGATAAGGTTTGCAACTTTTGGTCGCTGATAAAAAAGCCTTGCCTGTACCGGAAGTAGCAGACGAGTAGCGTGACGTCACAGGTTGTGGAGCTCCTCACATCTGCACATTGTTTACAATCATGGCCACCAGCAGCGAGAGCGATTCTGACCGAGAAAGCGACGATTTCCCCATTAATTTGAGCGAGGATGAAAGATTTGTGGATGAGGAAAGTGAGAGTGAAGGACTAGAGGGCAGTGGGAGCGATTCAGATAGGGAAGATGCTGTGAGAGGCGAGTGGGACCTGATATTCAGCTGGGAATGACTAAAACAGTAAATAAACACAAGACATATATATACTCTATTAGCCACAACACAACCAGGCTTATATTTAATATGCCACAAATTAATCCCGCATAACAAACACCTCCCCCCTCCCGTCCATATAACCCGCCAATACAAGTCAAACACCTGCACAACACACTCAATCCCACAGCCCAAAGTACCGTTCACCTCCCCAAAGTTCATACAGCACATATATTTCCCCAAAGTCCCCAAAGTTACGTACGTGACATGCACATAGCGGCACGCACGTACGGGCAAGCGATCAAATGTTTGGAAGGCACAGCTGCATGCGTACTCACGGCACCGTGTCTGCGTATCCAACTCAAAGTCCTTCTGGTAAGAGTCTCTGTTGTCCCAGTTCTCCACAGGCCAATGGTAAAGCTTGACTGTCATCTTCCGGGAATGTAAACAATGAAACACCGGCTGTGTTATCCGACACAACAGTCAGGGGGTGCGTTCTACGGCGGGGATGCGTTATCCGGCACAACACATGCCACAATACACCGCTTCCCACCTACAGCTTTCTTCTTTGCTGTCTCCATTGTTCATTGAAGAAATTGCAAAAGATTCACCAACACAGATGTCCAGAATACTGTGGAATTTTGCGATGAAAACAGACGACTTAATAGCTGGCCACCATGCTGTCCCAAAATGTCCGCTACAATCTGTGACGTCACGCGCCGACGTCATCATACCGAGACGTTTTCAGCAGGATACTTTGAGCGAAATTTAAAATTGCACTTTAGTAAGCTAACCCGGCCGTATTGGCATGTGTTGCAATGTTAAGATTTCATCATTGATATATAAACTATCAGACTGCGTGGTCGGTAGTAGTGGGTTTCAGTAGGCCTTTAAGGCAAATAAAATAATTAGTTTAATTACTGAAAACAATACTAAATGTACACAGATAAGACATGTAGCAGGTGAAACACATTTCTAAAGATAAAACACAAATAAAATATTTACAAAATTCATTAAATTCACTTGCATTAATTAGTATACATTACGTGGGCCGTTTTGACTGCGCTAAAAATGGGCAACCAGCTGTGTGCGCGTTTCGTATCAATATGTGTACAGCAGGTGAGCTTGTATTTCCTTTATTTGGGTTTTATCGTTGTATGTTTTTTCTTCTGTGATATGGATCCTCCTGTGTCTGAAATAAAATGACTACTATTATTATTGTAGCAAAATTACTTGCAAACGTGTATCCTAATCTGTGCGCGTATAATCCAATTCATGTGCGTGTGTACTAATGTTTGTGTCTGTATATCAATCTGAGTGTGTGTAATCAGAGCCGCCTACATGTGTTTTAAGTTGTCTGTCCGTCCCTAAATCAGACAGAACCCTCAATAGGCTGTCTACATACACGTGCCTTCTGCTGTGTACCATTTGAGCGAGTGCATCCAGATTTGTGAGTGTGCAATACAAGGTGTGCACGCGCAGTCAGAGTGTGTGCGTGTAATACAGTCTGTGTGAGCGTATCTGAGGTGTACCTCTTCCTAATTACAATTAGTAAGGAAAGAAAGTACTTTATTAATATATATTATATCCAGGCATTGCACGGCTGTCTTCAATCTGCAATCTACACACCTGACGCTGATGAGGCTCAATGCTTCTTAAGCCAGCGCAACCTGTGTTCCAGGGTCAGAATGTAGCTCCCTGTATGGTACAGTAAGCCTACACGTCTAGCTCTGTGTGCATTCGCTCTCTCTGTGTTTCTCCTCCTCTATGCTCATCGTCTTGTGTCCTGTGTCGTCATCCCGCAGCGTTCCTCCGTTTCCTGGTTTCGAGCTGTGTGTCTCGTCTCCCCGAATTCCCTCTGGTTCCCTGGCTGCCTCTGGCCTTCACACGGACCTTGACGCCTCGCTCCTGACCCTGACATCTTGCTTGCCCACGGACCTCCGAGACCCCTTGCCCTCCCTGACTTCCGCATCTTGCTCAACACGCACCTTCAACAACTCCTGGTAACACTCAGTTAAAGGGGAACATTATCACCAGACCTATGTAAGCGTCAATATATACCTTGATGTTGCAGAAAAAAGACCATATATTTCTTTAACCGATTTCCGAACTCTAAATGGGTGAATTTTGGCGAATTAAACGCCTTTCTAATATTCACTCTCGGAGCGATGGCGTCACAACGTGGCGTCACATCGGGAAGCAATCCGCCATTTTCTCAAACACCGAGTCAAATCAGCTCTGTTATTTTCCGTTTTTTCCGTACCTTGGAGACATCATGCCTCATCGGTGTGTTGTCGGAGGGTGTAACAACACGAACAGGGACGGATTCAAGTTGCACCAGTGGCCCAAAGATGCGAAAGTGGCAAGAAATTGGACGTTTGTTCCGCACACTTTACCGAGGAAAGCTATGCTACGACAGAGATGGCAAGAATGTGTGGATATCCTGCGACACTCAAAGCAGATGCATTTCCAACAATAAAGTCAAAGAAATCTGCCGCCAGACCCCCATTGAATCTGCCGGAGTGTGTGAGCAATTCAGGGACAAAGGTCCTCGGTAGCACGGCAAGCAATGGCGGCAGTTTGTTCCCGCAGACGAGCGAGCTAAACCCCCTATCGACTCTAGCTTCCCTGGCCTGCTGACATCAACTCCAAAACTGGACAGATCAGCTTTCAGGAAAAGAGCACGAATGAGGGTATGTCTACAGAATATATTAATTGATGGAAATTGGGCTGTCTGCACTCTCAAAGTGCATGTTGTTGCCAAATGTATTTCGTATGCTGTAAACCGAGTTCATAGTTGTTAGTTTCCTTTAATGCCAAACAAACACATACCAATCGTTGGTTAGAAGGCGAACGCGGAATTCGTCCTCGCTTTCTCCCGTGTCGCTGGCTGTCGTGTCGTTTTCGTCGGTTTCGCTTGCATACGGTTCAAACCGATATGGCTCAATAGCTTCAGTTTCTTCTTCAATTTCGTTTTCGCTACCTGCCTCCACACTACAACCATCCGTTTCAATACATTCGTAATCTGTTGAATCGCTTAAGCCGCTGAAATCCGAGTCTGAATCCGACCTAATGTCGCTATAGCTTGCTGTTCTTTCCGCCATGTTTGTTTGTGTTGGCTTCACTATGTGACGTCACAGGAAAATGGACGGGTGTTTATAACGATGGTTAAAATCAGGCACTTTGAAGCTTTTTTTAGGGATATTGCGTGATGGGTAAAATGTTTTAAAAATTTCGAAAAATATAATAAGCCACTGGGAACTGATTTTTAATGGTTTTAACAATTCTGAAATTGTGATAATGTTCCCCTTTAAACACAACACATAGTCACACCATACGTATCTTGATTTAGTACACGCGTCATTTTATTATATTAATAAATACGCCGAGAGCTAAACGACGTCCCTGCATCTGTGCCGTATTCTTCTTCCCCTGTACCGTAACACAGGCGTTAGTGGACCACGTAAAATGATGTGGCCCCTGGGCCTTGAGTTTGACACTTGTGCTTTACAGTACCCCTGAGCGTGCATCCCTTTTGAAGGAATCTTTCACGTGAGTACAATCTTTAGCCCTGTTAACACCGGAACACATCAGCGGTAAAGATCGGCTGGGCTCAGCAGCTCATCAGCTGATTGACAATCAGTCAAAAAAGACAATGATCGGGACATCTCGCGTGAAAATGTCCACAAAACAACAAACTTCCATTACACACAGGGGGCGGGGCAAAGTGTGCCTAACTAAGCACCTAGTTGACAGGGTTAAAGGGTTTCTTGAGTAAGGTAGTTGGGATTGTGACGTGTTTCTACAAGCTATAGTCCGATTATTTTCCCCTCCCTGTGTGGCTATCACTCTTTGGAACGCTGCAGGTACTGACTGATGCAGGTTCAGCCAATTGCCTCTGGCTTCTTTCACTGGGCATCTGTGTCTTTTTCTGAAGGCACTCTATTGAAGTAAAGTACTTGGCTGCAACTGCTGGCTGTCGATTCCTACTTCAAATAAATGCAGCTTGATTCTCTCTCTTTTAGAAAGTTACAAGGGATGTGATGCATTTTCTCTTTAGTGTTGCCTCCTGGGCAGTGTTTTTGCACTTGTACATGTTGGCGATGGAGCTTGTATAAAGCAGCGGTGCCTCAGGTGTGCTGATATGTGGGTGCCATTCTTGCTTTTAGCAGTGTGGGTGAGCAGTGGGAGGATCAGAGAGGGTCTTTGGAGGATGCAGATATTCAGCTGGTGCACGAAGCGGTCTGGTGGTATGATAGACTGGATATGGATATGATCGGGCAAACATCATAGAGAACAAGCACGTTGGTTGTCCCCCATTTTAATATAGTCACATCAAATATGGGCAAAGAACTGTACCAAATATCTCGCTGATTGTATTGTACCATATGTCCCGGACAGAAATCCGTGTTCTAAGAACTCGGCTTATTAGTGATTCCCAGAGCCCCAAAAAAGTCTGCGGGCTACAGAGCGTTTTTCCCTGAATTTGTAAACATTAACAAAAACAACAAAAAAGTTTGAGGGAAAAAAAAATATCTCATTAAACACTGTTTCTTTCTTCGAGTATTTTTTCATCTAAAGGAGAATATATAAATATCCCAGCAGATGGCATCCTAATGATAGCAGACCTTGTACGATAAGTGATGTTTTATTATGTTTGTTGGCTGTCATGAAGCCTGCAGTGAGCAATAATAAGACCTTCTGGAGGAAAGTTCTGTGGTCAGATGAAACAAAAATTGAGCTGTTTGGCCACAATACCCAGCAATATGTTTGGAGGAGAAAAGGTGAGGCCTTTAATCCCAGGAACACCAGTCCTACCGTCAAGCATGATGGTGATAGTATTATGCTCTGGGTCTGTTTTGCTGCCAATGGAACTGGTGCTTTACAGAGAGTAAATGGGACAATGAAAAAGGAGGATTACCTCCAAATTCTTCAGGACAACCTAAAATCATCACCCCCTGAGGTTGGGTCTTGGGCGCAGATGGGTGTTCCAACAGGACAATGACCCACAAACACACGTCAAAAGTGGTGAAGGAATGGCTAAATCAGGCTAGAATTAAAGTTTTAGAATGGCCTTCCCAAAGTCCTGACTTAAACGTGTGGACAATGCTGAAGAAACAAGTCCATGTCAGAAAACCAACAAATGTAGCTTAACTGCACCAATTTTGTCAAGAGGAGTGGTCAAAAATTCAACCAGAAGCTTGTGGATGGCTGCCAAAAGCGCCTTATTGCAGTGAAACGTGTCAAGGGACATGTAACCAAATATTAACATTGCTGTATGTATACTTTTGACCCAGCAGATTTGGTCACATTTTCAGTAGACCCATAATAAATTCATAGAAAAATAAACTTCATGAATGTTTTTTTGTGACCAACAAGTATGTGCTCCAATCACTCTATCACAAAAAAATAAGAGTAGAAATTATTGGAAAACTAAAGACAGCCATGACAGTGTTCTTTACAAGTGTATGTAAACTTTTGACCACGACTGTATATGTGTGTGTGTGTGTATATATATGTATATACATACAATTATTTACATATATATATATATATATATGTATATAAATATATCTACTAAGTTTATTTTATGTGTTTGTTTCATTTGTGACCTTACATCCCATGTACTGAAATTCCCAATATCCCCCATGCAAGTTTCTGTGTGTATGTGTGTGTGTGTGTGTGTGTGTGTGTGTGTGTGTGTGTGTGTGTGTGTGTGTGTGTGTGTGTGTGTGTGTGTGTGTGTGTGTGTGTGTGTGTGTGTGTGTGTGAGTGTGTGCGTGCAAGCAAATTTATATTCAATTCAACATATTTTATGTAAAACTCTCATATGAAAGTCAAAATGTGTGTTCATGCAGAAGTGTATTAGCCACACAATGTTCCTTATGGGGATTGAGACAAGGTCCAGTTTGTCATGTGGAATTTGTCAGGTTTTCATGAGGTGAATGTGTCTGTTTTCAGTGTCAGTAAAACACACCTTAAATCATATGGGTATGTTTCACTTCCTGTTGTAAACCTAGGCTTCAAACAGGGGAACACGTGTGACGTCATTACTAAATTGTGCTGAGGGAAGGAAACTGCATTTAATACATACACACTTAATTTTTACAGAATTGTTTTGTATGCAAGTTTAACAAAAAAGTAATTGAAATACTTAAATAAATGGAAAAACAAATAAATACAACCTAAAACAAATTACCTTAATTATCACAGCAAAAAAACAAAAAAACAGAAACAGAAAAAAAATGCAAGATTAACAATATATTATGTGCTTACATGCCCAATTCAGGCATAAATTGATAATTAAAAAACAACAACTTTATTGCAATGGATTCACAAAATTATACGTTACAAAATTATATATCCTTTAAGATTTTTCATTTGAAAATCTAAGTAGAGATTAACCGCTTACCTATACTTGTATTTATATAAAATTGACCCACATTCTATTTATAAACAGTCATTTGTATTACAGAACCCTTCCGGATAGGAGTTTGTGTCCATTGTATGGGTTGGAATTGGGGGTTAAATCACCAAAAATGATTCCCGAGAGCGGCCACCGTTGCTGCTCACTGCTCCCCTTACCTCCCAGGGGGTGAACAAGGGGGTGGGTCAAATGCAGAGGACAAATTTCAGCACACCTAGTGTGTGTGTGACAATCATTGGTACTTTAACTTAATACAAATGTCAGCCTTGTCACTGACGGTTTGGTTATGTTTGTTTTTTCCTCTGTGATTGTGTTTATTTCCTGTCAGCGCTCTTATTTTGGTTCTTTTTTCTGCAAGTCTCCCTGAGCGCTCGTTTCCCTCACCTGTCCTTGATTGGCAGTCTGGCACACCTGGTTGCAACTGTCAGTCAGGCTACTATTTATGCCTGCCTCGCCCTTCAGTCGGTGCTTGATGATTGTATCCTGTATAGGGATGTCCGATAATGGCTTTTTGCCGATATCCGATATTCCAATATTGTCCAACTCTTTAATTACCGATACCGATATCAACCGATATATGCAGTCGTGGAATTAACACGTTATTATGCCTAATTTGGACAACCAGGTATGGTGAAGATAAGGTACTTTTTAAAAATTTTTATAAAATAAGATAAATAAATTAAAAACATTTTCTTGAATAAAAAAGAAAGTAAAACAATACAAAAACAGTTACATAGAAACTAGTAATTATTGAAAATTTGTAAAATTAACTGTTAAAGGTTAGTACTATTAGTGGACCAGCAGCATGCACAATCATATGTGCTTACGGACTGTATCCCTTGCAGACTGTATTGATATATATTGATATATAATGTAGGAACCATCCATCCATTTTCTACCACTTATTCCCTTTGAGGTCGCTGGGGGCGCTGGAGCGTAGCTATAATATTAATAACAGAAAGAAACAACCCTTTTGTGTGAATGAGTGTGAATGGGGGAGGGAGGTTTTTTGGGTTGGTGCACTAATTGTAAGTGTATCTTGTGTTTTTTATGTTGATTTAATAAAAAAAAAACAAAAAAAAAACAAACAAAACAAACAAAACAAAAAAACGATACCGATAATAAAAAAAACGATACCGATAATTTCCGATATTACATTTTAACGCATTTATCGGCCGATAATATCCCTAATCCTGTAGACCAGGGGTCCCCAAACTTTTTAACTCGGGGGCCGCATTGGGTTAAAACAATTGGGCCGGGGGCCGGGCTGTGTGTGTATATATATATATATATGTGTGTATATATATATATATATATGTGTGTATATATATATATATATATATATATATATATATATATATATATATATATATATATACATATATGTATATGTGTATATATATTAGAGATGCACGGATAGGCAATTATTTCATCCGCAACCGCATCACAAAAGTCGTCATCCATCCGCCATCCACCCAACCAACATTTTATCAAAACCACGCCCGCCCGCCATCCGCCAGTTGTTATATATCTAATATAGACGATGCAAGGCATTAGTGAGGTTAGAAAGCTTTTGCCTGTTAAAGAAAGGAGACTGATCCAATGCAGCAGAGACATTCAATGCGTGATAATATTATTTATCATTATTATAGTATTATTGTCATTTTCATTAAGAAAGTGTTGACTATTGTTGCCAATGCCCTCAGATCAGGAGTGCGTTCCTCACACTTTGTGTGCGCAGTTCCAGCAAGCAGAACGATGCTTTTAAGAAGTTAATAAAATGTTTTAGAAAGACTAGGCCTATATTTTCGTTAGGTAAAAAAAAAATTCTGAATTTATTTCAAATAATATTAACTTGTTAACGTTATAATGCTCAAATAGGGACGAGGGCGGGGTGCACAGTGAAACAGTGAACAATTTCGCGACAAAGATGAACCTTTATTGATTGATCTGCAGCCATGACAAAATATCAGACAATCTCCATTGTCAACGACAGGCAGGAAAATAAAGATAAACACATAGCCTATGTTGTAGACATAGGCATAGGCTCATACGTTTTTAAGTTGAAATAAAAAAAAATTAAAAAAATGTGCCTCATAAGCCTTAGGCTGTCAATCACGCGCACAAACTTAAATTATACAATAACATATGTATGTCATCCCTATTTAAATAAAAATAAATTAAATAAATAATAATAATAAATTGCCTGCAACTTATTGGCCAAGGCAAAAAGCTGAAGGGGGGAAATCAAACCCATCAGACTGCACTTTATCATCAAACTTGAATTATAATGAAAATAGACGGTCGCAACAAACAAAGCAGGCTAAATATCCTTACATTGTCGCCAATCGGAGATGCGCTTCACTTGAAAGCGAGGCCAAATAATTAACACACAGTAGTATATCTCGAATAGAAAAAAACACAATAAACAACGCAATTGCCTTAATTCCTTTGCATTGTAGTGCGCCCAAACAACACGTAACCATCAAAATTATTCAGCTGACCGAACTCAATATAGGTTAGACATGGGCTTATTTGGTATAGCCTAGGTAACGTAGACTAATTCGTTTAACATATCCAACCATATGTCTACTTACTTTTTTTTTTGTTAGCACTATGCAGGAATAAAATGGCATCTACAGTGCCAGGATTCAGGCGAGAGTGCCTGGCCTCTAAAATGCACCCTGCTGCGCTGAAGGAGCTCTCACTTGCGCCATTTGTTGATGGGACGCATAGGATTCTCTTGGCAAGGTGTTGTAGTCGTGGGAATGATTGTCCTTGTTTCCCCCAAAAGGAAAGTAGATTTTCCTCTGCTGATCCGTCGAGATGCAAGTTTGGAGAGGAATAATCCTCTACTTCATCAACAAGCACAGGTGTATCCTCCTCCCATTCTGTGAAGTCAATCCTTTTCTTTTTCGGTGATGCACCATCAGCTTCACCTAAAGGACCGATAAAATCTATACGTTTTTCATATGTGGGTAACAACATTTAACTATATATATATATTTCCGAATTGGTTCAACCGCAACCCGCCCGCATCTATTTAAAATCTATCTTTTTCGTCATGTCACCCGCCCGACCCGCGGATTATCCGCGGACTCCGCGGTTGTGTCCGCAAACCGCGCATCTCTAATATATATACATATATATATACCGTATATTACCAAATAAACGCCCTTGTGCAAATAACCGCCCATGTCCTAATAGCCGCCCGGGGTCTGACCCCATTTTGTGAAATAAACGCCTCTTCCTAATAAACGCCTATGTCCAAATAGCCGCCCATGGGCTGTTATTTGCATAATTTAGATTAAAATCATATTGACTTCATTAAACCCAATTTATAAGCTAAAAGGAAAAGCAAAGGTGCAATAATTCTGGTCATTACGGTAACAGCAGACGTTACGTGGGGATTCTGGGTAATCAACATATTGCAATGGGTGACCGCATATAGCGTAACACACACTCAACGACAACAACAAACCCACGAGGAAAAGTTTCAACATGGCAAGCAACAGCAGCAGTGAGTTGAATGAGCAGGATACCGGTACACCACAACTGATGGACGGGAATACTTTAAGGGGGAAGAACAGAAAGTTTGACTTAAAGTTCAAGCTAGCGGTTGTGAAGTATGCGGAGCAGAATTCTGGTTTGGCAGCGGCCAGGCAGTTTAACGTTGACCCAAAACGTGTACGAGAATGGAAACAAAAAAAGGGAGAACTACAATCTCGGTCGGCAATCGATGGAAAACGGGCTCGCTTATCTGGTGGAGGTAGGAAGAAAGTGAGCGACGAGCTTGATGCTAATTTGTGTCAGTGGATACATCACGTTCGTGGACTGAACCACCGTGTGTCCGCAAAATGATCCGCATTAAGGCAAAGGACAGTGACAGTATTATTGTTCTGTTTTGATGGTGGGTTTTATACTTGAGTACTTGGTACCATAATTTTATTTTTCCCGGTAGGCTGCTTTATTTAAAAAGTTTATTTATTTTTAGTATTAGTATTCTATTTGACAATTGTTGCAATACTGTCATGTTGAGGCATTGTTGATCTCTTGTCTTTTGATAGTCTTGTTTTTTTGTTTGTATGTTTACATTAGCTTTTACATTTAAAGTTTTTAGTACGAAAAAAAATACTGGACACTAACCATTGTAACCAAATAATGGCCTGGTGCAGGCTGGTGCAAAAATAAATAAAAGCCTTGTGCAAATAACCGCCCATGTCCTAATAGCCGCCCGGGGTCTGACCCCATTTTGTGAAATAAACGCCCGGGCTACTATTTGGTAATAAATATATATATATATATATATATATATATATATATATATATATATATATATATACATATACATATATATATAAATATGTATAAGTGTGTATATATATATACATATTCCTCGCGCACTAATTGACTAAAAGAGTGTGCACTTGATGTCACGTTATCGAAGGAAAAACGCATTTTTAGACAGTATGATTTGCCTGAGTGGCTAGGAGACATCAAAAGTAACAAGCGGTAGAAAATGGATTAGAAAGGACGGATTAAAAAAAAACTTGGGACTTCCCGCGAGCCGCATCATGAACGCTGTCAGGCCGAATCCGGCCCTCGGGCCGTAGTTTGGGGACCCCTGCTGTATATTGTTGCTTGTTTCCTGTTTCCTAGTTCCTGTTTTCCCTGCATTTTAACATTAAAGTCATGTTTTCCTGCGCTACGCCTGCCATCTCTGCATCTTGGGGTCCGTCACCAGCAGTTCCTGACAACAAAGTGTTCATGTTTCCATTTCTTTAATCTGTGCCTGGGAAATTTCAAATTGATAATTGATACACATTTGCACCAATGTTATACCACCTTTTACAACAGTGTTTACTACAGTTACGTGTTATTTGAACAACATGAAGTTAATGACGCGACATCAACTTGCACCATATCACATTTGAGCACTTTTGAGGTTCACGTCTGAGCATTTTAGCGCTGGGAAAAAAATGTCATCTCCCTCCATTGGTTACAAAAGTCCTTTTTAATTCGATTCATAATATATTTTTGATAACATTTTGCAGCAGAAACAATGCAAGATTTTATTATATCTATAGTTCATGAGCCAGCTCCTCCTAATTATTTCCCTAATGACTCAGAATGTTGTAAAATACTCACGTTGACACCTTCGTCTGTCCTTTTTGTTTTGGAAATGTCATGCTATTTTGAACTTTCTCTTCTGACTTGATCAGTAAAAGAAGATGGCCAGTCAGCAGGGTCCAATGGTGCAGTTCCTCTTGCTGCATCACTGGGCTCCACTGAGGTGGAGCAGACAGAATGACTGCTTGAGGCTGCTGCATCACTTTTTAGTTTTCCTTTCATTACTCTCTTTCAGACACAACAATGTACAAAATATATTCTCCATCAAAATAAACTCAAACAAAATAACACAACAGAGTCATCTGGATAAACAACAACATTACAAGAAAATGACCAAAACAAAAATATTGGGGCCCCTTTTGATGTAATGGTGTCAAAACGAGTGCTTAAACCAGGGGTGTCAAACTCATTTTAGATTGGGGGCCACATAGAGAAAAATCTACTCCCAACTGGTAAAATCACGGCACGATAACTTAAAAATAAAGACAACTTCAGATCGTTTTTTTTGTTTAAAAATAGAACAAGCACATTCTGAATGTTGTTGGGTTTTTTTCCCACTTACATGTTGCGCTTAATAGCATTCTATCTTTGTTTGTCGTTATTTATACTTTCTGAATAAATTATGTGATAATGTTCATCAGTCAACTCATTGGTGTTCATTTTCAATCTATCAAGATAAGAAAATTATATCAAAATTACAGGATGTTATTTATGTAGTTTGCTCATTTTCCTCGACTGGTGGACTAACATCGTGTGATTTATTTTTCTGTCTATATGTAGCATCATCTACAAAGAAAAAAATAATTTATATTGCGAAATCTAGTGGACACAATTTGAACAGGACTTTCTTTCATTTGAACATTTCGGCTCATTTTTATACTTAAAGGGGAACATTATCACATATAAAACAAAAGAAATATAAAACTATGTAAGCGTCAATATATACCTTGATGTTGCAGAAAAAAGACCATATATTTTTTTAACCGATATCCGAATTTTAAATGGGTGAATTTTGGCGAAATAAACGCCTTTCTAATATTCGCTCTCGGAGCGATGATGTCACAATGTGATGTCACATCGGGAAGCAATCCGCCATTTTCTCAAACACCGAGTCAAATCAGCTCTGTTACTTTCCGTTTTTTCGACTGTTTTCCATACCTTGGAGACATCATGCCTCGTCGGTGTGTTGTCGGAGGGTGTAACAACACGAACAGGGACGGATTCAAGTTGCACCAGTGGCCCAAAGATGCGAAAGTGGCAAGAAATTGGACGTTTGTTCCGCACACTTTACCGACGAAAGCTATGCTACGACAGAGATGGCAAGAATGTGTGGATATCCTGTGACACTCAAAGCAGATGCATTTCCAAGGATAAAGTCAAAGAAATCTGCCGCCAGACCCCCATTGAATCTGCCGGAGTGTGTGAGCAATTCAGGGACAAAGGTCCTCGGTAGCACGGCAAAAAATGGCGGCAGTTTGTTCCCGCAGAGGAGCGAGCTAAACCCCCTGGATGTCTTGGCTCACACCGTCTCTTAAACTGGACGGATCAGCTTTCAGGAAAAGAGCGCGGATGAGGGTATGTCTACAGAATATATTAATTGATGAAAATTGGGCTGTCTGCACTCTCAAAGTGCATGTTGTTGCCAAATGTATTTCATATGCTGTAAACCTAGTTCATAGTTGTTAGTTTCCTTTAATGCCAAACAAACACATACCAATCGTTGGTTAGAAGGCGATCGCCGAATTCGTCCTCGCTTTCTCCCGTGTCGCTGGCTGTCGTGTCGTTTTCGTCGGTTTCGCTTGCATACGGTTCAAACCGATATGGCTCAATAGCTTCAGTTTCTTCTTCAATTTCGTTTTCGCTACCTGCCTCCACACTACAACCATCCGTTTCAATACATTCGTAATCTGTTGAATCGCTTAAGCCGCTGAAATCCGAGTCTGAATCCGAGCGAATGTCGCTATATCTTGCTGTTCTTTCCGCTATGTTTGTTTGTGTTGGCTTCACTATGTGAAGTCACAGGAAAATGGACGGGTGTATATAACGATGGTTAAAATCAGGCACTTTGAAGCTTTTTTTAGGAATATTGCGTGATGGGTAAAATTTTGAAAAAAACTTCGAAAAATATAATAAGCCACTGGGAACTGATTTTTAATGGTTTTAACCATTCTGAAATTGTGATAATGTTCCTCTTTAACGAACTCATCCCGCAGGCCGGAAAAAACATGTTCGCGGGCCTGTTCCGGCCGATGACATTTGACACCCCTGGCTCACAGCCACTGTGCTATTGGTTGATGACCCAACCTTTGCAGAGGCCGGACTTAAACATCTCCCAAAAAAATGTAAAGAGAGAAGAGGAGTGTTATTACAGCTATCATAAGATTGATGAAAATAAGTGAAGTATTAGCATCCCACATGTTTGAGTATTATAGCAAATATACACTTAAACTCACTTCCATTCATACAACTTCATTTGATTAAGCACACACACACACACACACACACACACACACACACACACACACACACACACACACACACACACACACACACACACACACACACACACGCACACACACACGTACACACACACACACACACCCACACACTCGACCTTCATGCGCCATGCGCCGCCAGACTATATGCACAAATATGCAGCTGCGTCTTTGACTTTCAGGCCTGCTTGGCTACTACTATTGTTTTGGAGACATTGATACATGTTTTGGTATGTCTAATCCCTTGAAAAGAATAATGCCTCTCGAATATGTAAACTCAAGCTGTTTTAAGAATGGTACAAAAGGTCAAATTCTTAAAAAGGACGACCTAGCCTGAAGTACAAAACGTAAAACCAGTGAAGTTGGCACGTTGTGTAATTCGTAAATAAAAACAGAAAACAATGATATGCAAATTGTTTTCAACTTACATTCAATTGAATAGACTGCAAAGACAAGATATTTAATGTTCGAACTGAGAAACTTAATTTTTTTTTTGCAAATAATCATTAACTTAGAATTTAATGGCAACACATTGCAAAAAAGTTGGCACTGTGTTACATGGCCTTTCCTTTTAACAACACTCAGTAATCTTTTAGGAACTGAGGAGAGCAATTTTTTAAGCTTTTCAGGTAGAATTATTTCCCATTCTTGCTTGATGTACAGTTTAAGTTGTTCAACATCTGTTCAGTCTCTGTTGTCGTCTTTTACGCTTCATAATGCACCACATATTTTCAATGGGAGACAGGTCTGGACTACAGGCAGGCCAGTCTAGTACCCGCACTCTCTTACTATGAAGCCACGCTGTTGTAACACGTGGCTTGGCATTGTATTGCTGAAATAAGCAGGGGCGCCCATGATAACGTTGCTTGGATGGCAACATATGTTGCTCCAAATCCTGTATGTACCTTTCAGCATTAATGGTGCCTTCACAGATGTGTAAGTTACCCATGCCTTGGGCACTAATACACCCCCATACCATCACAGGTGATGGCTTTACAACTTTGCGCCTATAACAATCCGGATGGTTCTTTTCCTCTTTAGTCCGGAGGACACAACGTCCACCGTTTCCAAAAACAATTAGAAATGTGGACTTGTCAGACCACAGAACACTTTTACACTTTGTATAAGTCCATCTTAGATGACCTCGGGCCCAGCGAAGCTGGCAGCGTGTCTGGGTGTTGTTGATAAATGACTTTCGCTTTGCATAGTAGAGTTTTAACTTGCACTTACAGATGTAGAGACGAACTGTAGTTACTGACAGTGGTTTTCTGAAGTGTTCCTGAGCCCATGTGGTGATATCCTTTACACACTGATGTCCCTTTTTGATGCAGTACCGCCTGAGGGATCGAAGGTCCTTAATATCATCGCTTACGTGCAGTGATTTCTCCAGATTCTCTGAACCTTTTGATGATATTACGGACTTTGCAATAGCTCGTTGAATATTAATAACAGAAAGAAACAACCCTTTTGTGTGAATGAGTGTAAATGGGGGAGGGAGGTTTTTTGGGTTGGTGCACTAATTGAAAGTGTATCTTGTGTTTTTTATGTTGATTTAAAGAAAAAAAAACGGAAAAAAAACCCGATACCGATAAAAAAAACAAAACGATACCGATAATTTCCGATATTACGTGCCGATATTATCGGACATCTCTAATATATATATATATATATATATATATATATATATATATATATATATATATGTATATATATATATATATATATATATATATATATATATATATATATATATATATATATATATATATATATACGTGCTATCGTAATGTAATCAAGCCAGCGTCATTAGCATTAGCAGATTTGCTAACAAGTGTCTGTGTTAGTATTATTAACTTACAATGGGAATATTTTTGCATTGTTATAGTTTCGTAATTACACCAAAACGTCACCGTGGATTTATAGTTTGTTTAGCTGATTGGAGAGTTAGCTTTCGCAGCTAGTAGGTCCATAAGGATGACTTCAGTTTTGTCTGCTCAGCCGTTTTACTGCTGTGTTACAGGGACTGTTTAGAAACAATTAAGTAATGTTAGGATTGTACGGTATACCGGTATTAGTATAGTACCGCGATACCAATGAATCATATTCGGTACTATACCGCCTATGAAAAGTACCAGCCCGTCATTAGATTAATAAGTCATTTTCTACCACTTATCCTTAACAATTTTGACGAAATAATAAAATGATAAATGACACAATATGTTACTGCATACGTCAGCAGACTAAATTAGGAGCCTTTGTTTGCTTTCTACTACTAAAAGACAAGTTGTCTTGTATGTTCACTATTTTATTTAAGGACAAACTTGCAATAAGAAACATATGTTCAATGTACCGTTAGATTTTTTGTTAAAATAAAGCCAATAATGCAATTTTTTGTGGTCCCTTTTGTTTAGAAAAGTACCGAAAAGTATCGAAAAGTATCAAAATAATTTTGGTACCAGTACCGGTACCAAAATATTGGTATCGGGACAACACTAATATATACATTTACAAAATATTACATAGTTGATCAAAGTTGATCAACCTTATCAAGAACACCTACCGAGGGATGCAGTGTCGTGTCCTCCATGAAGGCTGCCTGTCAGAGCCCTTCGAGGTCCTGACTGGGGTGCGGCAGGGATGCATGCTCTCGCCCTTCCTGTTCATCCTCTATATAGACTGGACCATGACAAAAACAACAAGCAATAACCGAACCGGCGTACAGTGGAGCCTGACTGAGCAGTTGGAAGACCTGGATTTTGCTGATGATTTAGCACTCCTAGCACACACACACCAACATATGCAGGAGAAATCATGCAAACTGGAAACAACAGTTGCTTCGCTTGGACTCAAAATTAACACATCAAAAACTAAGTTAATGCGTATCAACAACAAGAAAAACTCCCCAATAAACATGGATCATAATCAGATAGACGAGGTTACCACCTTTACTTACCTAGGAAGCATTATTGCTGTGGACGGAGGAACGGAGGAGGATGTCGGTGCCAGAATTGGAAAAGCAAGGACCACATTCACTATCCTAAATAAAATCTGGAAAGCAAAAAACATATCATTCAAGACCAAACTGCAAAACTTCAACTCAAACGTCAAATCCACCTATTATTTTATTCTATTTTTATTTTATTCTTTTTATTTTTATTTTATTACTTTTTTTTTATATATATTTTTTTTCCCCCTCTCTCTCCTTTTCAGCCTGTCTGTCTGTCTCTGGCCTCGTATGTGTGTGTGTGTGTGTGTGTGTGTGTGTGTGTGTGTGTGTGTGTGTGTGTGTGTGTGTGTGTGTGTGTGTGTGTGTCTGTGTTTGTCGTCTTACTTGTTATATAATTGTGCTATATGTCCCTCGTTGGTAGGACCTGAGTGGGGTGGGAGGGTGGGTGGGTGGTTTGGGTTTTAAGGGAAAGGGTGTGAATAATTTACTGACTTTAAAATTGTACTGTTTCGACTTGCACTTTTTTCTGTCTATTTGAAAATGCCAATAAAAAAAGTTGGGAAAAAAAAAAAAAAAAAGTAAAATCCACCTTACTCTACAGTTCAGAAACCTGGAAGATCACCGCCAACATACTCAACAAAATACAGACATTCTTCAACCGCTGCCTCCGTCGCCTCCTAGGTATCTACTGGCCCAACACCATCTCCAATGCCAACCTGTGGGACCTCACTAGACAAGACACAATAGAAACACAAATCAGGAGGAGGAAATGGAAATGGATTGGTCACACACTGCGTAGACACAATAGCTCAATCACGAAACATGCTCTAACATGGAACCCGCAAGGCAAGAGGAAGAGAGGAAGGCCTAGAGCCACCTGGAGAAGAACCACAGAGCAGGAGATGAAGGCGCAAGGGCTGTCATGGCAACAACTGGAGCGAAGGGCACAAGACCGAAGGGGATGGAGGAGTTTCATCAATGGCCTATGTTCCTCAGGGAATTTAAAGGCCTAAGTAAGTAAGTATATATCTGCAGCTTATAGCTGGTGCGGCTAATATATGCTAACATATTTATTTCTTCTACAATTTGGTGGGTGCAGCTTGAATACCGTTGTGCTCTGTAGCCTGGAATATTTGGCAATTTAACACAGATATAAACATATAATATAATATATATATACTGTACATATATTATGTAAATGTTACATTTATGTTACATGTGTTGTCTATTTTATACCTGCATTGTCCTTTCCATCCTTACACTTTCCACCCTTTGTAACTGAGCTACTGTGTGGAACAAGTTCCCTTGTGGAAAGTTTGTCTAAGTCTAAGTCTCAGTCTAATTTAAAGGGGAACATTATCACAATTTCAGAATGGTTAAAACCATTAAAAATCAGTTCCCAGTGGCTTATTATATTTTTCGAAGTTTTTTTCAAAATTTTACCCATCACGCAATATCCCTAAAAAAAGCTTCAAAGTGCCTGATTTTAACCACCCGTCCATTTTCCTGTGACGTCACATAGTGAAGCCAACACAAACAAACATGGCGGAAAGAACAGCAAGCTATAGCGACATTAGCTCGGATTCAGACTCGGATTTCAGCGGCTTAAGCGATTCAACAGATTACGAATGTATTGAAACGGATGGTTGTAGTGTGGAGGCAGGTAGCGAAAACGAAATTGAAGAAGAACATGAAGCTATTGAGCCATATCGGTTTGAACCGTATGCAAGTGAAACCGACGAAAACGACACGACAGCCAGCGACACGGGAAAAAGCGAGGACGAATTCGGCGATCGCCTTCTAACCAACGATTGGTATGTGTTTGTTTGGCATTAAAGGAAACTAACAACTATGAACTAGGTTTACGGCACATGAAATACATTTGGCAACAACATGCACTTTGAGAGTGCAGACAGCCCAATTTTCATCAATTAATATATTCTGTAGACATACCCTCATGTCAGCAGGCCAGGGAAGCTAGGGTCGATATTCTTCTCTTGACGGTGTGAGCCAAGACATCCAGGGGGTTTAGCTCGCTCGTCTGCGGGAACAAACTGCCGCCATTGCTTGCCGTGCTAGCGAGGTCCTTTGTCCCTGAATTGCTCACACACTCCGGCAGATTCAATGGGGGTCTGGCGGCAGATTTCTTTGACTTTATCGTTGGAAATGCATCTGCTTTGAGTGTCGCAGGATATCCACACATTCTTGCCATCTCTGTCGTAGCATAGCTTTCGTCGGTAAAGTGTGCGGAACAAACGTCCAATTTCTTGCCACTTTCGCATCTTTGGGCCACTGGTGCAACTTGAATCCGTCCCTGTTCGTGTTGTTACACCCTCCGACAACACACCGACGAGGCATGATGTCTCCAAGGTACGGAAAACAGTCGAAAAAATGGAAAATAACAGAGCTGATTTGACTCGTCATCGCTCCGAGAGCGAATATTAGAAAGGCGATTCATTCACCAAAATTCACCCATTTAGAGTTCGGAAATCGGTTAAAAAAAAAAGGTCTTTTTTCTGCAACATCAAGGTATATATTGACGCTTACATAGGTCTGGCGATAATGTTCCCCTTTAAGACAAAAATATACAGGTTATGCTTTTTCCAAAAAAATTGTAATCTGCGATGTGGCAAGAAACGACTATATTTCGTTTTTTTGGCCTGTGTACTACGGTTTATGACGGGAGCAAGTTTTGGTATGCATCCTTTACTGATTGGTTGATTCAAAAATTTTGCACAACATTTCCTGAAAATGGAGGCTAATTTATGACATCAGCTAGTAGTCATCTGCGATGAGGTGGCGACTTGTCCAGGGTGTACCCCGCCTTCCGCCCGATTGTAGCTGAGATAGGCTCCAGCGCCCCCCACGACCCCAAGGGGAATAAGCGGTAGAAAATGGATGGATGGATGGATAGTAGTCATGTGAAGAGTGGTTGACAACCTCTGTTACATGTGTTCTATTCAAATATGTGAGTATCAGTCAATCAGTCAAAGTTTATTGACATAGCCCTTAATCACAAGTGTCTCAAAGGACTGCACAACTGTTATGTTGGACTCACATAGTTCAATATCAATTGTTACGCAATCCTCTTCTTTGCGTGTGGTGATAAATTCCATCCTTACTGTCCACACTCATCACCTTCCCTCGCATCACCTCCACTGCGCCTCCCTCTCTTACTTTGACTTGTGATCCTGTTTAATAATTGATTCTGGGTGTAACAGTGTGCTGACAAACACAGCAGGGCCATTAAAATGTCCTCATCTTTTCTTTCATAATGCCCCCTCTCCTTTCACTTTCATAGACAAAGTGTCAGTGTCACTTCCCCCATGCTTTCTAATTCAGCACACATCCTTCCTGACTCCCTCTCCGTCTTCGGATTGTTCACAACCACCACCGTTGACCCCTCTCACTCATTTTTACTTCTTCGCCGTTAACGCTCATTTTCTGATCAATGTCCCTCCTGCGGCTTGGCGTCAGTTTGATGTCTGGAATATTCTCCATCACCAAGGTGACCGCTCGCTGGGCGTGCACAACGATGCATGACAAGCACGCCGTGTTCAAAATGCAGCGGACGAACATAATCATAAGCACTTTTTGAAATTGTGACAATTACCCTATCTTGCAGTTGGTGTAGGGGTCAGAAAACTTTACAAATGTGGCTTGTGGCTTGTGCAGCCCTTTGAGACACTCGTGATTTACGGCTATATTATAAACTTTGATTGATTGACTTTGAAATGTTAAAGGGGAACATTATCACCAGACCTATGTAAGCGTCAATATATACCTTGATGTTGCAGAAAAAAGACCATATATTTTTTTAACCGATTTCCGAACTCTAAATGGGTGAATTTTGGCGAATTAAACGCCTTTCTATTATTCGCTCTCGGAGCGTTGTGACGTCACATCGGGAAGCAATCCGCCATTTTCTCACTTTCGTCGGTGTGTTGTCGGAGGGTGTAACAACACGAACAGGGACGGATTCAAGTTGCACCAGTGGCCCAAAGATGCGAAAGTGGCAAGAAATTGGACGAAATTTGTTCAAAATACAAGGGTGTGGGGAAAGCCGACGAAATGGTCAGTCGTTTAACGACGAAAGCTATGCTACGACAGAGATGGCAAGAATGTGTGGATATCCTGCGACACTCAAAGCAGATGCATTTCCAATGATAAAGACCCTAGCTTCCCTGGCCTGCTGACATCAACTCCAAAACTGGACAGATCAGCTTTCAGGAAAAGAGAGCGGATGAGGGTATGTCTACAGAATATATTAATTGATGAAAACTTTATTCATTACTCGCGGTTTTACGTAAATTATTATACATAAACTGTGTTTACCAATAATTTAGCTTAAAAACATTTATTTTTTTCAATCATTCGGGTAGTCTTGTGTAATGCAGTATTTTGTGTCTATTTAGGTGTGGTTAACCTGAGTGCTGAAATCGTGGAAAAATATATGTTCTTAGCGCGCCTGAAATGGGCTGTCTGCACTCTCAAAGTGCATGTTGTTGCCAAATGTATTTCATATGCTGTAAACCTAGTTCATAATTGTTAGTTTCCTTTAATGCCAAACAAACACATACCAATCATTGGTTAGGAGGCGATCGCCGAATTCGTCCTTGCTTTCTCCCGTGTCGCTGGCTGTCGTGTCGTTTTCGTCGGTTTCGCTTGCATATACGGTTCAAACCGATATGGCTCAATAGCTTCAGTTTCTTCTTCAATTTTGTTTTTGCCACCTGCCTCCACACTACAACAATCTGTTTCAATACATGCGTAATCTGTTGAATCGCTTAAACCGCTGAAATCCGAGTCTGAATCCGAGCTAATGTCACTATATCTTGCTGTTCTATCCGCCATGTTTGTTTGTATCGGCATCACTGTGTGACGTCACAGGAAAATGGACGGGTGTATATAACGATGGTTAAAATCAGGCACTTTGAAGCTTTTTTTAGGGATATTGCGTGATGGGTAACATTTTGAAAAAAACTTCGAAAAATAAAATAAGCCACTGGGAACTGATTTTTAATGGTTTTAACCCTTCTGAAATTGTGATAATGTTCCCCTTTAAAAGTACCATTATTGTCACACACACACACGAGGTGTGGCGAAATTATTCTCTGAGAAGAAAAAAAGTGAGCATGAAGGGCAGTGCTAAAAGGAGGAAGTGGATGATATTAATACCATTTTTTTTTTTATTCAT
This sequence comes from Nerophis lumbriciformis, assembly GCF_033978685.3. Taxonomy (NCBI): domain Eukaryota; kingdom Metazoa; phylum Chordata; class Actinopteri; order Syngnathiformes; family Syngnathidae; genus Nerophis; species Nerophis lumbriciformis. The sequence continues at coordinate 17,072,339 of NC_084555.2, read as the reverse complement.
CAAAAACATGTGGTCACTAACTTGGCAAAGCAGCACAAGTGTATCACTTCTAGTCTGCACCATACTGAAGGCAGAATGAGTCGATAACGCCGGCCAATAATGGTAGAATAATATCTAAATGGTAGACATTTATCCACGGAAATACGAAAACGCTGCTGATGGTGTGTTTGATGGAGAAGCAGCTAGAAGGAAATTGTCATGATCCGCTGCCCGGATCATGTTTGTTTTGTTTTCGATTCCCTCACTTTCCGTTTTCAGCACCCCTGGGTTGGTGTTTTGGTTGCCATGGGTGCTGATTAGTGTCACCTGCCTCCGATTAGTGTGTGGGATGCTCACCTGTTCCTGGGCACTAATCAGCAGTGTTGGGACTAACGCGTTACTTTGTAACGTGTTACTGTAACGCCGTTAGTTTCGGCGGTAACTAGTAATCTAACGCGTTCTTTTTTTATATTCAGTAACTCAGTTACCGTTACTACATGATGCGTTACTGCGTTATTTTACATTACTTTTTATGTAGTATCGGCTAGAAACAGAAGATCTGAGTGTGTTTTATTGGAGCACTGCGGTGGAAAAGAAAAGGCGTGCTTTGTGTGGGTGGGGGAGGGGGAGGGGAGGGCTCCCATACCGTAGTTGAGGGGCGAAGGGGAGACGTTCCTCCAGGGCCTATGTACTTCGGGGCTAACAACTTTCACTTTACCCGGAAGTGGGTCTTTACAACTGAGGGTGAATGACGAGGCCGGCGGTTTGTTGCAACTTTGTGACTTTATTGGATGCAGCCATCCATCAAGCTAAAGCACCTGCACCACTCACTGTTGCCGCTCGCTCACCTCTCTCGCCCACTCACTCACTGACGTCACTCACCTCACATGCTGTCATATCTTAAAGGGTCACACACACACACACACACACACACACACACACACACACACACACACACACACACACACACACACACACACACACACACACACACATATGCTACTCTCATAACAACTAACAAGACATCATGGTGAAGCCAGAAGTCGAGTTTCTTAACATGGAGACATTCTCAATACTTTTCTTTTGTCGAGCACAAAGAAAATAACATTTTAGTTAAATGTAAGTTGTGTCTTGGATCAAAGATCCTATCTACTTAAAGTTAAAGCTGAAGTGCCATTATGTTGCAGCTATTTAAAATAGTTTTGTCAATTTGTTCTGGCCTGAAATAAATTGGCCCTTTGAAACATATCTTTGTCTTTGTGTGTTGTATGTAGACCACATTGCTTTCTGAGTTCAGTGATGCAAATGCATGTCAAGTTGATCAACAGATTGTATTATTCTTCAGTGCAATAACAGTACTGAAATGAAGGCTAAAAGGGCATTAATGGGAGCCTTAAAAAAAAGGGGAAAAAAAGAAGTAACTAAATAGTTACTTTTCACAGTAACGCATTACTTTTTGGTGTAAGTAACTGAGTTAGTAACTGAGTTACTTTTTAAATAAGGTAACTAGTAACTGTAACTAGTTACTGGTTTTCAGTAACTAACCCAACACTGCTAATCAGAGAGCTATTTTAGTCCTGCCTTTCGCCTTACACGGTCTGGTTGTTTTGTTTGCTCTCATGCAACTGTTACGTTTATTCCTTGTGTTTCTTGCGCTAAGTTCCGCCTTAGTTTTTGTTTGTGTAGCTATGCCGTCATCTTCCAGTGCTTTATGCACGCTTGTTTTGTTTGTTTTCTTGTGTTTGTTTTTTCCGGCCTGATTTATGAGAACAAATCATACTCTTACCTGCACCCTGGAAGAACCATCCGTGCATCACCATGCGACCGCCACGATACAGAAATATCATAAAAAGTTCACTTTTCCAGCCTAATGATGTACATTCTTGTAACATTACCTCAGTAGTTGTTTGTACTGCATTCTATTGTATTGTTTTATACAACATGTCTTATCTTAAAGTTTTCATTTTTAAAAGACGTGTTGAAATTGTTCTGTTCAAGGTGTGCCAAGCGCCAATTCAATTGATGTTAATTCATTTCAATGGCAGACGTTGATTTTGAGATACAAGTGTTTTGAGTTAGGAGCTCCATCACAGAACCAATTAAGCGCGTAAATTGAGATACTACTGTACAAATAAATGTAATTATCAGTTTTTTGGTCCAATATTAATTATACATTATTAATACATACTAACACATGAGTTATTGTAAGAAGACTATCAATAATTCCTGGACATTAATTAAAATCAAGTATTTGTAACAGCAATTTTTGGGTACGCAAAAGTGTGATATGTGTCTTTGCTCAAATAACATTCTTCTGTCATTCTTAAAACCCTTGTGCACTCCTATGGCCCAAAACCAAGTCAATCAATCAATCAGTCAATCAAAGTTTATTTATATATTCCTTTATCACAGATGTCTCAAGGGGTTGCACAAACCACAACAGCATCCTCAGCTCTGATCCCACATCAGGGCAAGAAAAAACTCAACCCGATGGGACAATGAGAAACCTTGGAAGGGACTGCAGATGTGGGAACGACATCCATAGATAGCAATAGATCATTAGTCACTTTTGCTAGGGCCGTCTCAATAGAGTGATTTGCCCTGAAACCGGACTAAAAGGGTTCACAGAGATTAGACACTAACTGTTCATTTAGCTGCTGATTTTCGAAATAAAGGAAACCGCAGATATGGGGATGAGACCCCATTTCCCCTCACCCAAATCAGCTGGTCTTAAAAAGGGGTCTATTTAAAGGCTAGGGTTTTTAACCCTCACCCTAACCTTTTTTGTCTAGTGGACCTTAGATCATTTTGATCACATCTAGGAATTGATTTGCTGCGATAGATTTAACGCTTCATAATTTGCCGCCTGTTCACCTCTGGCACAGTCACTAAAGAAAAAAACATCATGTAAGTTATGTATTATGCTACGAGAAATGCTTTGTGTGCAGGAATTTTACAACCTGGCGCTGGTTAGTTCTAGCTTAACTGACTCCTCGCCCGGACTAACAGACACTGTAATTGCCTGTGTTCGCGCTTGCTCTAGTGTAGTCAGTCAAGTGTGACTCAGCCAGTAATCTGTGTTCCTAGATAGAGTGATGGTGCCTTCCCGGTTAGGGTGAAGGACGTCCCATCCTCAGTAGGTCCGGTTTGACTCAGAAAGAGGGCCAATTATCAATAAACGTTAGTCCCTGTTCTCTACAAAAACTAGCCAGCCACTTGTTAAGCGAGACTAATCTGTCTGACTATCTAACTATTCTCTCATCATTGCATCTTGAACGCAGCAGGCCTGAGACAAGTCCTCGATGCCAAGACATCTTTGTACCAAGATTACATGTCTGAGCTATGTTCCTCTTTGTAATCCCTGATTATCTCATCCTAGTGTCATTGGAGCCGACGTATACAACTATGTTCGCGAAGCAAGTGGTGCGATTAGCCTGTGGTATGTGTTTACTACTCCTGTTGCGAGTCAGCTCCCTAAGACTAGCTTAAATATTGGGTGCTCGGGCCCCAGGAATACACTTAATTATGGCTAGTTTACTAAGCTGTTTGTTCCGGGTGATGGAGTCCCCTATGACTAAGGTGTGGCGTCCGGTAGACTGGGGTGTAGGACGAGCTAAAGAGCTAGAGCTATTATGCGTCTTAACTGGTTCACCGATGCTTGAGGCCATTACAAGATGGACTAGTCAGCTCGCTACAGCTAACGCTAGCCAATGTTTCCGGGACGCCTAAAGTTATTCTGCTCTAATTGGCAGACAGCCCTCTAGAACAGTGGTTCTCAACCAATTTTCAGTGATGTACCTCCTGTGAACATTTTTTTAACTCAAGTACCCCCTAATCAGAGCAAAGCATTTTTGGTTGAAAAAAAGAGATAAAGAAGTAAAATACAGCACTATGTCATCAGTTTCTGATTTATTAAATTGTATAACAGTGCAAAATATTGCTCATTTGTTGTGGTCTTTCTTGAACTATTTGGAAAAAAAGATATAAAAATAACTAAAAACTTGTTGAAAAATAAACAAGTGATTCAATTATAAATAAAGATTTCTACACATAGAAGTAATCATCAACTTAAAGTGCCCTCTTTGGGGATTGTAATAGAGATCTATCTGGATTCATGAACTTATTTCTAAACATTTCTTCACAAAAAAAGAAATCTTTAACATCAATATTGATGGAACATGTCCACAAAAAATCTAGCTGTCAACACTGAATATTGCATTGTTGCATTTCTTTTCACAGTTCTTTTTGACAGACATTTTAAAAAAATCTCACGTACCCCTTGGCATACCTTAAGTACCCCCAGGGGTATGCGTACCCCAATTTGAGAACCACTGCTCTAGAAGAGCCAACCTATCCATAAGAAAGGTGCACAAATAACAAGAAGCCATACTCACGTTGGTTCTTTCACCGAGTCGAGTTCTTGCTGTTTTTAGAGCGCAGTAGCTTCGGACCGGGACTAGCTTAGCTTCGCTAGCCTAGCAGCTAGCTAGCTGAAAGTGAAGCGGTGAAACAGAGAGTGGGTGCTTTGTAAGTTCGATAAGACTACTAAATGTGTTGGAGAAGGAATAAAGAAAGCTGTAAAACAATTGGAAGCACACAGATAGAAAGATAGCAGATAACTTTGAACGGCAAACCGCAACAGCGTGAGCGAGAACACCGGACGTGACGTCCTGCCTGCTTTCTCTTTCACTGTAAAAGTTATATTTTTGTCTACATTTCTACTGTATCAAAATCACGTTGTCATGAATTACTATTGACCTGTTTTTTTTTTGTTTTTTTTAGAATTATTGCATATTTTGCATTTTTCCCAATAGTAAAGAACATTTTTGTCAAGAAAGACATAAAACAAACAAACAAACAAAAAAACTTTATATCAATAGATAGATCTGAATTTGTTAAAATAATTGAAGCGTTGAAATAAAAAAATATATATATATTAATTTATTGTTGACTTACGACACTTTTATGAGTGGGTCCCTTTTTGCTCCTAAGAGTAAGTGTTTATAGTCAATCTTAAGGGTTAAATATGCTGGCAAGATACAAAACCCAAAACCAGTGAAGTTGGCATGTTGTGTAATTTATAAATAAAAACAGAATACAATGATTTGCAAATCCCTTTCAATTTATATTCAATTGAATAAACTGCAAAGACAAGATATTTAATGTTCGAACTGAGAAACTTAATTTTTTTTTGCAAATAATCATTAACTTAGAATTTAATGGCAGCAACACATTGCAAAAAAGTTGGCACTTGGGCATTTTTACCACTGTGTTACATGGCCTTTCCTTTTAACAACACTCAGTAAACATTAGGGAACTGAGGAGACCAGTTTTTTAAGCTTTTCAGGTGGAATTATTTCCCATTCTTGCTTGATGTACAGCTTAAGTTGTTCAACAGTCCGAGGGTCTCCGTTGTGGTATTTTAGGTTTAATAATGCGCCACACATTTTCAATGCGGGACAGGTCTGGACTACAGGCAGGCCAGTCTAGTACCCACACTCTTTTACTATGAAGCTACACTGTTGAAACACGTGGCTTGGCATTGTCTTGCTGAAATAAGCAGGAGCGTCCATGACAACGTTGCTTGGATGGCAACATACTGTATGTTGCTCCAAAACCTGTATGTACTTTTCAGCATTAATGGTGCCTTCACAGATGTGTAAGTTACCCATGCCTTGGGCACTAATACACCCCCATACCATCACAGATGCTGGCTTAGACATTTTTTTTGTCCAAAATCTGTGCATTCTGTACTTGACTTGAGAAGCATTAATGTTGTTTTCCTTTAATCTTAAATGGTAGTCTCTCCTCTCTGCAATCCTTTGATGAGTGTTCATTGTCGCTCTCATCTTGCTTCCTCTTTATCCTAACTGTCTTTTGTTCTTCTGTATTCCCTCACCCTCTTAACCACTGTTCACACCCAACCCGGACTGAAACATACACATATTACATGTGCATCCATAGTCTCTCACACAATGACACACTCTGGGAATTTGCTTGTTACTCTTTTATTTTCTGATTTTCCCTCTGTGCTTTTCAAATCAAAGCGCCAAAATAGGAATATGGCGCACATTACGGATTACCATTCTACCCTCACAGTTCGGGGAGAGGCGTAGACGCACTAATCCTCCACGCTCAGTCTCCCACATTCATTACCGACACTATAATCCAGCACACTCCGATGAGATCAGCTTCCAATTAGAAACCCATCAGGTTCTGGGTGCGTTTAATTGCATGGCCTGAGCATCAGCCTTCCTACCTCGCAACTCTTTGCGCAAAGCAGCAGGATGCTGTTTATCCATCATTCTTTGCAGTTTGCACCAACATTCAATATGGAGTTTCTCGAAAATGAGCTCATTGATGTGAGCTGTGGCGTAATTAACTATGTCAGTCACAGTGTGACTACAATTGTGTGTGGATAAAAGCCAAAAAATCATAGAGAAATGCACTGTTTTTTAAATATACAAAGCTTTGAAAACCATTTTTTTTTTAGTCAGTAATCCCCCTAAATTGAATGACCATTGAGCACTTAATATTATTTATGTATTTGTATTTGATTTCTCCAGATTCTCTGAACCTTTTGATGATATTATGGACCGTAGATGTTGAAATCCCTAAATTTCTTGCAATTGCACTTTGAGAAAGGTTGTTCTTAAACTGTTTGACTATTTGCTCACGCAGTTGTGGACAAAGGGGTGTACCTCGCCCCATCCTTTCTTGTGAAAGACTGAGCATTTTTTGGGAAGCTGTTTTTATACCCAATCATGGCACCCACCTCTTCCCGATTAGCCTGCACACTTGTGGGATGTTCCAAATAAGTGTTTGATGAGCATTCCTCAACTTTATCAGTATTTATTGCCACCTTTCCCAACTTCTTTGTCACGTGTTGCTGGCATCAAATTCTAAAGTTAATGATTATTTGCAAAAAAAAAAAATGTTTATCAGTTTGAACATCAAATATGTTGTCTTTGTAGCATATTCAATATGGTCATGAGCTTTGGGTTATGACCGAAAGGACAAGATCACGGGTACAAGCGGCCGAAATGAGTTTCCTCCGCCGGGTGGCGGGGCTCTCCCTTAGAGATAGGGTGAGAAGCTCTGCCATCCGGGAGGAGCTCAAAGTAAAGCCGCTGCTCCTCCAGATCGAGAGGAGCCAGATGCGGTGGTTCGGGCATCTGGTCAGGATGCCACCCGAACGCCTCCCTAGGGAGGTGTTTAGGGCACGTCCGACCGGTAGGAGGCCGCGGGGAAGACCCAGGACACGTTGGGAAGACTATGTCTCCCGGCTGGCCTGGGAACGCCTCGGGGTCCCACAGGAAGAGCTGGACGAAGTGGCTGGGGAGAGGGAAGTCTGGGCTTCCCTGCTTAGGCTGCTGCCCCCGCGACCCGACCTCGGATAAGCGGAAGAAGATGGATGGATGGATGGATGGATGTATCCCGTTTATATTTACATATGGAAACGGGGTTTGTATATGTATGTATACGTATATGTATGTATGTATGTATATATATATATATATATATATATGTATGTATGTATATGTATGTATGTGTGTGTATATATATATATATATATATATATATATAAATATATATATATATATATATTTATATATATATATATATATATATATATATATATATATATATATATATATATATATATACATGTATGTATATATATATATATATATATATATGTATGTATATGTATATATATATATATATATATATATATATATATATATATATATATATATATATATATATATATATATATATATATATATATATATATGTATATACATATACTATTTCGAGTGCGATGATGTCACGTTATCGATGGGAAAATGCATTTTTAGACAATATGATTTGCCTGAGCGGCTAGGAGACACCGAGAGTTACAAGCGGTAGAAAAAGGATTAAAAAAGACAGATTTAAAATAATAATAATAAAAAGAATAAATAAATAAAATTTACTTGGGACTTCCCGTAGGCCGGATTTTGGACGCTGGCGGGCCGAATCTGTAGTTTGGGGACCCCTGATTCAACTGTGAAATGTGATTGGTAGCATGTTAATTCTGTCGTGTTTTGGTGTTTGTCAGGAACGGGATGCAGAGACGTCAGGCAAGTGCAGTAAAGAAGCCTTTTTTCTTTGGGAAAACGCAGAAAAGGATGTGTAGCTGGGAAGTGCACAAAGCGCAAAAAAAATGTGTAAGAAGCAACCATATATGTCCTGATTGCCAATCAGGGACAGGTGAAGGAGGCAACGCTGTTACAGACAGTGGAGATGAAAACAAAAATAATAGGAACTCAAATTCTGCTCTTGTCTGTTGGGGAAGCCCTTAATTACAGTATGCCTTGGGTATTGACTTGCAAATACAAACATGCCTGACCTTTGCTACCTCAGTAAGGGCTACTGTTGTGTCCTTGGGCAAGACGCTTCGCCCACCTTTCCCCCAGCGCAGCCTATGCTGGTGTGTACATGCGAACGAATGATTGGTGGCGGTCAAAGAGGCCGTTTGGCAGGCATGAGGCGAGGGGGGAACTGGCAGCCACATTTCTGTTAGTGTCTATCCCAGGGCAGCTGTGGCTACAGATGTAGTTTACCACCACCTGTGTGGAACTGTGAAATAAACCAATAATGTTAATGGCTTTGGGTACTTCAAAGGCATTTTACATAAATCTAATCCATTGTTATTGTTAGTGTCATTATCTAAAAGTGGGAAAAGATTACAAATTGTAATCCAAACACATTTATATATATATATTATTTTTTTCTCGTTCGTTACCATACTATTGGTAATAATCCAAAATCATGTTTTATTTTGCACTAAAATTGTACAACATGCACAATTTACAGACATATTTTTAACCAAAATATACAAAATGCTATCAGCTCAAATTGCATAAACACTCCCCTCATGATGGCTGATTGTTAAGATGCCTCACTGTTGCTATTAGAAACCTCACACACATATAGATGCACTTTATTACACCCTCTTAGACGATGGAGTCTAAATTACCTGGCATGTCATGCGAACACATTCAAGTGTGTAGACATGCTGCAGATGCAGACAGACACGCCGAGTGAATCCAAAACAACCAACATTCCTCTCAGGCAACAATTACAAGTGATAGCGTTTTGCCAAAAGAGACATTTGTTTTACTTCTCTAAAAGTCTGATTGTAATGCTACTCTCGTAACATTTGAATTAAGTCACCTTATCAGTATCCTTTGTATGTGACATTTACTGTGCATGGGTAAGTGTGCATGACACAATTGGGCATGGCGGCTGGCGGCCGGACCACAGGATGCAGAGACGGCATGTGGTGTGCAGGTAAAAAAAATCCTCTGATTAGGGACAAGCAGTGGACCACATGTTATGTACAACAAGGGGAAAGGAGACGGCACGACACAGGAAGTCTCGCACAACAGGGTTTATTGAGCTTTTGATGAGTGAGTGGGGTGTGTATGCTACTATGTGTGTGCATGCAAGATTATGTGCAGGAATTAACAAGATAGTATTTACCAGGAGTTTGTTGTTAGTGTGTGTTGGTTGTAGAGGCGAACAAGTCCAAAGGGGCTGGGCAGAAAGAGGTCCGTGATCCAAGCATGAGGTCCGTGGGGCTGGAGAGAGGCGTCCTGGGGTCCGGGTCCAAAGCGAGGGAAGTCGAGGATTGAGGGAGGCAGTCAGGGTCCAGAGGGAGATATGATATGTATAAGAGACACTGCAACAGGAGAGCAAACAGCATCCTCAGGGACTCATCCCACCCACTGGTTTGAACTCTTGCCCTCAGGGAGGCGCTATAAGACCATCAAAGCAAGGACAAATAGATTGAAAAACAGTTTCTATCCTAGAGCTGTTATTGCCCTAAACTCTGCACGTACCTGAACACTCACCACTTTATTAACTTGCTTACCTCTGATAGAGATCTACTGTGCAATATGTTTTTAACATTTTATTATGTTTTAAAATTTTAAATCGTTTTCTATTTGGGCTCCAGTACTCTGGAATGCCCTCCCGGTAACAGAGATGCTACCTCAGTAGAAGCATTTAAATCCCATCTTAAAACTCATTTGTATACTCTAGCCTTTAAATAAACCCCTTTTTGGACCAGTTGATCTGCCGTCTCTCTTTTCTGCTCTGCCCCCCTCTCCTGCTTGGAGAGGTTATCAGGTGACCACGGATCAGCCTCCACTGATGAGTTAGCTGTTCAAAGTCAGGACCCAAGATGGACCTCTCATCTTTACATTAGTTGGTGATGTCTTTGCACTGTTGACTTGTCTCCATTTAAGAGGATCCCCTGCTGGCCTCCCAGTGGACTGGTCTTTCACATTACGAAGTCGGGACCCGGGGTGACCACTCCTTATGCATCCGTTGGTGATGTCTCAGCGCCCTGACTTGCCTACAGGCAAGAGGATCTCCTGCTGGACCCACAACAGACTGGACTCTCACAACGTTTTTAGGTAAGGGACATTGAAAAATAGTAATGTCATTGTCAATGCATGACATTTAAAGTTTACAATGAAAACAACAACAACTATTTCTGAATAATTCCCACTAATAGAGTAATATTGCCGTTAATTTAAATGATTCTGATCCACGCCTTATCTTTTAACTGCTACCAGTGATTACCTTGATTAAAAAAAATAAAACAGTTAAATATAAAAATAACTACAATAACAAGCCAGTCTTTTGTACAGCTCTTTGAAAGTAACGACTCCCCAAGATCCGTCTCCCTTCAAAGAGCCATAAATCCCATCTCTAAAATAAACCCTCCTGATTAGTGATCATTGATTGATTGATTGATTGAGAAATGTATTGACATCTTAAATAATTTAATCCATATAATGCTTTAAAAAGGCAAATGGATGGCACAAAAACCAAAAGGCTTGTTTCCATTGTGGTCCATCAGAGGGAGGTAAGTCCCCTGATCACTAATCAAGAGCAGATGTGCAGAACAGCGCTCAGAAACAGTGGTGAAGACATAAGTTAAACATAGGAAAACAACAAATAAACCCAAAAACTGTCCTGTATATCATGACACTTCTTACTCCTTTGTGGACAAGTTGAACATGTGAGTGGAAAAGTGATGTTCATGTGCTCAGCATGTCTGCTACAAACTGATGTCCATTTTTTTATTTGTGTAACCGGCCATTACTGCTCGTCTCTGGTCTGTTTAAATCGTCAAGATTAGTTTGAAATTATTGGCCATCTGAAAAATTATAAGGTTTGAAATAAATATAAATAAACAAATAAAGGTTTTAATCTCAGCCATGCACACACAGACACAGCGCATTAATAATCACACTTTGCTCCACCTACAGACGCATCAGCCTGCCTACGTTTGATTTAAAGACCTCAGGGAGTCATTTTGAGGGGAAATTAGTCCGCATATATTAACTTTCATTGGCTTCGAAAAATGAAGCTCATAATCTCAGATGGAAATCCTGTGGTTGTAAACTCTGTGCCTGCATCAGAGTCTTTGATTGCAGGTGGGGTCAGAAATGAAAATACATTTAAAAATAAGTTATTTTCTTCTTGAACTTTGAGTTGACTTAAACGACGACTAACGGGCACGCTCCAAAAAGTGTCGTAAGTCATATTTGATATACTTTTTTAAATTTTAGACTTTTTAAATTCTTCAACAGCTTCAGACCTATCCATAGACATAACAATTGTATATATTTGTAATGTATTTTTGTTTGTTTGTTTGATGCTCTTTTTGTAATAATAATAACTTTTTACAAAGATAAAAGTTGCAAAGTAGAATACTTTAGATGAGGTAATTACAGCCTTTAATAATTCATAACACTGATTTTGATACATTATTATTTTTTGAACAGAGACATTTTTTTTTTTTTTTTTAACAAATACTCACACTATCCCTCCTTGCCGAAAAATTTACAAACTCATAAAAGTCATATTTTTTCTTTAAACTTTAAATGCTTCAAATCTTTCAGCGGCCTGAGACCTATCAATAGATATGAAGTTTTGGTAACCCTTTTTTATTATCTGGTTGCTTATTAACATGCAAATTAGTAACATATTGGTTCTTAATTAGTCATTATTAAGTACTTATTGATGCCTTTTGCTGCATGGTCCTAACCCTAACCCTAACCCTCTAACCCCAACGCTAACCCTAACCAAATAATTCTAAATTAAGTCTCTGTTACTTAGAATATGATTCCCATACTAAAGTGTTATCGAAGTTTTTATTATTTTGTTATTTCTTTTATTTGCTTTTCGTATGAAGAAAAAAAAATATATATTCTGGGGAAAAAACATTAAATGCAATAATTTCCCGGAAAATGTTTCAAAGTAAAATATTAAAAATTAGGTTCTGATACTTTTTTTTACATTTAAAACACTTCCTTGTAGTTTATGTAACATGTAATGGTGTGTTGTTGTTTTTTTATCAACATGTTGCATAGACTGTTTTCAAGCCGCTTTAACTTATTTACGTTTCATAGCAAGTTTTCTGACAGATATAAGTTCGAACTGTACGCTACTTTATATTAGAAATGGCAACAATGGAGGATGCATGTGCATGTACGAGCCAGTCTGCCCCACAACAGGAGAAGAGAGAAGAAGAAGGAGCTGCGCAAAACCCTTTGGGTAAATTCATTCCATAAATGAACAATCCGCTGATGTCACCAATGGGAAAAACGTCACCAAATGGCCAAATTCCAAACCGCTCGTTTGGAAGAAGTAGGAAGGAAGGCAAGATTGTTGAATACATCTCTCTGCAATGCCTCTACAATTAGATTTCAAATTTTCTGAACTTTTGCAGATCCCTAATATACAACAGCAGAAAACAATAGGAAAGAAAAGTTGGTTTCACATGATATGGCCTCTTTAAATGATCACGTATGGCCAGCAGTCTTTGGGTGAAGCTTGTATTTGTGTCTAATAAAGATATTAGTAGTTCCTGAGAGGAAAAACAAGCAGCACTGGATATCTGCCGACATAATAACAGTGTGTGCTGCTGATGTGCCGCTCTGGCTCTCCAAAGGGCGATATAAATGTTCACTTGGCAGCTTTTATATGCAGTAACACGCACTGGAAAATATAGACGCCTTTGTCCACCTGCTCTGCAAAGATGCCTTTCTGCATATTGGAGCCTTATGGGATAATGAAACCTCCAAACATATAATTGTATAGGTGTTGTTTTTGTTCGCAAAAAGCCCTCATGATAATATGTGTTGCTGTAAAAAATGGTGACCTTATGCTCCTGAAAGCCCATTAGGGAACCTTTTGCTGTTCTGATCCATACAAAACGTACTGTACAGATATATGACAGGGAGGCTAATGGAAAACTAATTCTAACAAACGAAGAATGCATTTACTTCTAATCCATTGTTGTTAATTGTTTATGCAGCTTATGTATCCAGGTGCCGTCTGTTCCATTATGATAACTAGATAGTACGACAAGATCAACTGGGCAATTAAACCATGTTTTTTTGTTATTGTTGAGGCTACAACAACCACAAATCACAATTCAGATTTTTTTTTTCTTTCTGCCCGCATATACGGTTCAGCTATGTAAAAATAATTAATACAAATTGATTTTTATCATGGATTTAAATATCCGCAAATCCGAATCAGGCTACTATCATATGTGCGCCATCACATATAATGTGAGTGTTTAGGGCCACCAACCACATATTAAATGCATAAAAGTTAAAGGGGTCATATTATGACTTTTTTCTTCATATTGCTGGGTATTGTGGCCAAACAGCTCAATTTTGGTTCCCTCTGACCACAGAACTTTCCTCCAGAAGGTCTTATCTTTGTCCATGTGATGTCAGATGAAACAAAAATTTAGCTGTTTGGCCACAATACCCAGCAATATGTTTGGAGGAGAAAAGGTGAGGCCTTTAATCCCAAGGACACCATTCCTACCATCAAGCATGGTGGTGGTAGTATTATGCTCTGGGCCTGTTTTGCTGCCAATGGAACTGGTGCTTTACAGAGAGTAAATGGGACAATGAAAAAGGAGGATTACCTCCAATTCTTCAGGACAACCTAAAATCATCAGCCCAGAGGTTAGGTCTTGGGCGCAATTGGGTGTTCCAACAGGACAATGACCCCAAACACACGTCAAATGTGGTAAAGGAATGGCTAAATCAGGCTAGAATTAAGGTTTTAGAAAAGTCCTGACTTAAACGTGTGGACCAGGGGTCACCAACGCGGTGCCCGCGGGCACCATGTAGCCCGTAAGGACCAGATGAGTAGCCCGCTGGCCTGTTCTAAAAATAGCTCAAATAGCAGCACTTACGAGTGAGCTGCCTCTATTTTTTAAATTTTATTTATTTCTTGGTCTTCACTAACTGACAAAGAAACAGATAACAGATTTGGTGTCCAGCTCAAAATGTGACATGATTTATTTAAAAATTTGAGAGTTTTACATGAGTTATTATTTGTACAAACATGGTGCAAAGTAATTCATGATTTGTTAAAAAATGTTAGTGACTAGCTAGTTAAAATGGGATATTGTGATTTCACAAGACTGTCTTAGAAGTGATCTTTTGAAAATGTTCAATTTGAAAAATGTGCACTTGGAGAAAATATAAAAATAAAGTGTTGCATATTGATATTTATCTGTTTCTATATATATTTATTGTGAGAAATCATTAAGATGATCAGTGTTTCCACAAAGATAAATATCATTAATTATTAATAATAACATAGAGTTAAAGGTAAATTGAGCAAATTGGCTATTTCTGGAAATGTATTTAAGTGTGTATCAAACTGGTAGCCCTTCGCATTAATCAGTACCCAAGAAGTAGCTCTTGGTTTCAAAAAGGTTGGTGACCCCTGGTGTGGACAATGATGAAGAAACAAGTCCATGTCAGAAAACCAACAAATTTAGCTGAACTGCGCCAATTTTGTCAAGAGGAGTGGTCAAAAATTCAACCAGAAGCTTGTGAATGGCTACCAAAAGCGCCTTATTGCAGTGAAACTTGCCAAATATTAACACTGCTGTATGTATACTTTTGACCCAGCCGATTTGGTCACATTTTCAGTAGACCCATAATAAATTCATAAAAGAACCAAACTTCATGAATGTTTTTTGTGACCAACAAGTATGTGCTCCAATCACTCTATCACAAAAAATAAGAGTTGTAGAAATGATTGGAAACTCAAGACAGCCATGACATTATGTTCTTTACAAGTGTATGTAAACTTTTGATTGCGACTGTATATTACAATATATATATATACATATAAAATAATCAACCAACAATATACTTAACTAGAGAATGAAGTGTGACAAAAATCCAAGGTGTGTGTGTGAATTAACTGTTGTGTGGTACCGTAATGTTGAACGAGAGGCGGGATAAGGCAAGAAGGCAGTCCGTGGGCAGGCAGATAGTCGGGGGCTAAGCGGGGCGTAGAAGGTCCGTGTCCAAGCGGGAGGTTGAGAATCCAAAAGGGCAGTCCGAGAAGCAAGGGAACAAGAAATGACGAGACGCACAGCTAGCCAACACAGGAAGAAAGGCAGACCGTGTACGCCAACAGAAGGTTACGTTCCGGCGCGGGATAGCAGGTTGAGCAGGCTTATAAAGGAAGATCGCTCATCACGGGCAGGTGCGCTGATTGCTGGTCTCCTGCAGCCGTGCTTGCAGCGGAGAGGGAACGCCTGTGGGTGTGGCCCGCGGTGCTCTCACTGGAGCGCACAGATGGATGAGAGGCGGTGGCAGGAGTCTGAGCCGTAACAAATGTTGCATAGATTATGTTTTACAGACCATTTTTAAGCCGCTTTCGGACCGTCTCTTCTGGAGGCTCTGTTTTGTGGGTGGTCTTTTTTAGGTGGCTCCACTTGGACAGCGTCTTCTCCACGCCCACTTTGTTGTAGTGTTTAGCACTTCCACATGTAGTCTACTCACAGATATAAGCTAGAACTACACACTGCTTTGTATTAGAAATGGCAACAGCAGAAGATGCATGTGCATGTACGAGCCAGTCTACTCCACAACAAGAAGAGAAAAATAAAAAGGAGCTTATTGACAATAGTGCGGACTACAAAGCAGTCTGGGTACATTCCTACCATATGTGGATAATCCACTGGCGTCACATACAGCCTTTAGTCACATAAAGGGGCAAATTCTAAACGGTCGTTTGGCTTAAGTATGAAGTATAAATATCTCCGCAATGCCTCCACAGTTGGATTTCAAAATTGTAAGGACTAACAATAGATGAGAAAAGTTGGTTTTGCATTATCGAGTCCCTTTAAAGGGGAACTTCACTTTTTTATTTGTTTTGACTATCATTCACAATCATTATGTAAGACAAGAACACGCATGTTTTACTTCTTTTATGCGTTCTTTCTCGTAAATAAATGCGATCAAAAGTTTGCTTACAATGGAACCTTAGGGAGTAGCTCTATTCTGCCTATAAAGCTCTGAAAAAGATATCCAAACACCTCCAGTAAGGTTATATATACATGCTGTAAGTATATACAGTATGTAATGTAGTAACAGGTACATTCATATAAACTTCTAATATTTAAGTATTTTGATCATTGTAAGCATACGCAGATACGCAAATTTCAAAAACACATCACAACATTTTTTTTTTTTTTTTTTTTAACAACTACTACTCACTGCAGACTTCATGAGAGCCAACAAATATAATAAACTATCACTTACTGTACAGTGTCTGCTGTAACTAGGATGTCAACTGATGGCATGTTGATATATTTCCATTTAGATCAGGGGTTTCAAACTAATTTTATCCCAGAGGCCGCATGGAGGAAAATCTATACCCACAACAAATGTAGAAACACACATTTTTACAATGGAGTTCAAGGTGCACATCGTGCCGTCAACAAACTGCAAGCGCTGCACAGAAATGTATCTACAAATATGATGGCCAAGTTGACTTTGCATTGTACTGTTTTGTTATTTTTATCTGTTGAGTGGACTTTTCCAGGGTGTACCCCGCCTTTCGCCCGATTGTTGCTGAGGTAGGCTCCAGCACCCCCTGCGACCCCGAAAAGGGATAAGCGGTAGAAAATGGATGGATGGATGGAGTGGATAATTTACAATAACAAAAGGTATTGTGCGTTGCCAGAGCATTAGACTGTTGCCAGCCATAAGCGACGCTGATTGGAGTAGCGGCAGCCAATTCAGAGGGTGCTTAAAGTCAGCTGATCCGTCATCTTTAAGCAATGTCATGTGTGACGTGGGTTACATTTGAATTGCTATTGCGACATCCAGTGGACACATTTAGAACAACAGTTTCTTTCATTAAAAAATTGCAGCTCGTGTTATACTTAAACTTATTTTACGGGCCGTGGGCCGGATTAAACCTGTTTGAGGGCCTGATACAGCCCCCGGGCCGTACGTTTGACGCCCCTGGTTTAGATGATGAATGACTTAAAATCCTTGCGAAGAAAAATAGAGGGTGGAACCATGCATCTTTTCATGTCTTTTTCAGTTGACCAACTTGCAGAAAGCAGCTCACCAGCCCATGACATCAATATAGCAGCAACAAACTTGTTAGCTCTCAGTGACAATGCGCTACTAAAAATACTTTGTCTGCGTTAGCGCTTGTAATAACAATATCACTAATACTTGGTTAATATTCCATCCATCCATTTTCTACAGCTTGCAAACTCAGGTCACGAAATGTAAATGGAGTATTGTTGGCACATTTTGGATGGTTATTTAGAGGGCTTTATGGGCGGAATAGAGGGCCTCATATTGACTCCATTGTAAGCAGACTTTTATTTATAAGTTAATTAATTTGAACGATGATAGGCAAAAAATAATAATAATAATAATAAAGTGCAGTTCCCCTTTAAGCTAAAATAAATTTTGCTGTCAAGGTTTAATAATGAGGTTGTTTCGAATTAAATTTGGAACGCGTAAAACTCACCTTTAGACTGCTCTGTTGTCCAGACTGGTGCTCTTAGTTTTGCCTTGCATTTAAGGACCATCCCGCCTGCACATCATCTGCCTTTTCTGCATCTTGGAGTCACGCCAACAGGCCACGCTGGTGGGGAGAGAGTGTTTTTCATGTGCTTGGATTTTGGCACAGTTTTGACGCCATACAGTACATGCAGGTAGGTAGGAGGGATTGTAAAATTCAACCGATGGTAAGTCATATCCTTGCAGACATGCCAGGTCAGAACGAGATAAAAATAATTAAGCAACTCGTGGGCACAGGTAGGCGAGCTCGTAGGCTCACGGTTTCTGTTTTAGACCACGGGATTTTTTTTTTAACCTGTATGGATAATTTTCAGCTTGTGGAAAGAAAATAAATGCTCAATGAATTCAAACGACTCATTGATGTGTCTTTTATGATCATTCCACACTGGCAAAAGAATAGTTTAAATAAGTAATCTAAAGCTCCAAAATAACATGGCATCATTTCCCTCAATAAGATTCAAGATTCAAGATTGTTTATTGTCATATGCACAGTTAAACAGACAGTTTGCCGTACGATGAAAATCTTACTTTGCTAGTCCACCCTTCAACAAGTCACACGGTACTTAGCTAAAAATTAAAAATAAATTTAAAAAAGTGCATATTATCAAGGCACGTACAAAAACAATGAAAATAACATCTTAAGCTGATTTATGAACGGTCATATCCCTCTGTCAGTTCTTTCAATATGTCCCACTGTTCCTTTTCTGCATCAATCTTAGAAGACTTCATTTCAGGGTGAAGTTCCCAAAGAAAGACAGCGATGATTAATGAAAGGGTTTGGAAATAAATAGAAAAGAAAGTTACAGAGGAGGTGAAAAAAAAGTGCGTTGTCGTCTCTGCTTCCACAACAACTCCACTCAAGGAAGTTTATTATGGGTTATTAATATTAAGTTGATGGCAGACTAACTCTAATTGCCACCCTGAATTCATTCACACCATCTTGTGTCTAATTTAGAGCTTCTCCTTTCGCTCTTCAGATAAAAATACAAAAGTAGTGGTTCAAAATTGTAAATTGAGCTTGTGTCAATTTCCCTCTCGTGCTTTTTCTACTCAGTGTTAACTAAGCATTCTTAAGTCTTCCGGAGAAGCAACCGAATCTTAGGAATAGGAAATACCCCTTTTTCCAGACTATAAGCCGCTACTTTTTTCCAACGGTTTGTACTAGGGATGTCCGATAATGGCTTTTTGCCAATATCCGATATTGTCCAACTCTTTAATTACCAATACCAATATCAACCGATACCGATATCAACCGATATATACAGTCGTGGAATTAACACAATATAATGCCTAATTTGGACAACCGGGTATGGTGAAGATAAAGTACTTTTTAAAGAAAATAATAAAATAAGATAAATAAATTAAAAACATTTTCTTGAATAAAAAAACAAAGTAAAACAATATAAAAACAGTTACATAGAAACTAGTAATTAATGAGAATTAGTCAAATTAACTGTTAAAGGTTAGTACTATTAGTGGATCAGCAGCACGCACAATCATGTATGCTTACGGACTGTATCCCTTGCAGACTGTATTGATATATATTGATATATAATGTAGGAACCAGAATATTAATAACAGAAAGAAACAACCCTTTTGTGTGAATGAGTGTAAATGGGGGAGGGAGGTTTTTTGGGTTGGTGCATTAATTGTAAGTGTATCTTCTGTTTTTTATGTTGATTTAATAAAAAAAATAAAAATAAAAAAAACGATACCGATAATAAAAAAAACGATGGAAAGAACTGAGAGGCACATAATTCTCCATTTGTCCCAGGAATCTCTCACATATCCCGCAGCAATGGTTCCATCAGGGCAGCCAGGCTCCCCAGAACCTCTTTTCCTCGTCGAAAAGATTGTGTCAATAGAGTCGAGAGTCCAGCTAATCAATTCCATGTCTGATGATTAGATTTGGAGGACAGTGCAAAAAAAGAGGCTTCCAAAAAAAAAAAAGTTTAGACAAGATAAGACAAAAAAGATAGAGCAAGCCAGGAAAAGACGAGAGGAGAAAAAAATGCGACCGCCCCTCACCAAAGGCAAGGCAGAAACAGTCATTGGTTATTTGGTAGAAATGGGTAATTGTTCACATTTCGATCGCAACTGTATGTAAATAAAGACTTACAAAATCTTTCGTACCGGTATATATGGTCCGGTGCGACTAACGTATGTAAAAATATATTTTTCTACAAAAATTTGTTGGGTGCGGCTTAAATACCTGTGCGCTCTATAGCCTGTAAAGAACGGTAGACCAGAGTGGGGCAATTTGTGTGACGACAGTGACCAATTATACAATATATATATTAGGGCTGTCAATGTTAAGGCGTTGGCACAAGTGATTAATAAAAAAATATTATCATGTTACTATAAATGAATGATGAATAATTACAGTGTTTGTATTGACCGGCGCAGGAAGGCAGCGTGCACGCGCCAGTGATAGTCACAGCTGTGTGTTTTGCGCCCATTTTCGCGTCAAAACAAACCTCGGCGAAAGAGAATATTTGAAGGGAATTAGGGTGAAACACCGCCGTGTCTCAGAGAACAGAGGAGACAGCATTGAAACCACAGCATCAGCAGCTGGCAAAATGATGAACAGAGGGTTTTGAAAATGTCCCCCATGCAGAGTTTGTGATAGACTATTACTGCCTGGTGCACAGTTCAGCTCGGAACTATGATATTGACGCTTTAAATTAGTCAAGTAGTTTGCAAAGAACTGATGCCGTTCTCATGTAAAACGATCTATCTGTTCTGTGTCCAACATTGCTGATTTGTTTTTTGATTAACGTTTTCGAAGTACTAATATATAAATAGTCTTCATTTTTCCCCACTCACAGCAAATGGAACTAAGACAGAAGACTAGTGATGTGCAACTCTGAAACACATTTCTTATGTATGAACTACATTACATCAGTGGTTCTTAAACGTTTTCACCAAGTACCACCTCAAAAAAACTTCAAGTACTACAATAATGACCAACATTAAAATACAGTAGCATAGTATTCACTAAAAACAAGTATATTTAATATTTTTGGTCACTGTAACATTACACAAGGTTTGAACAATAACACTGTTTGAAAATAGGAAAATAAAACACTGTACTTTAAGTGATTCTTTGGCGTACCACTCGATGGAACCAGTGTGCCATTAGTGGTACAAGTTATTTATGCGCTAATATCAATTCTGGAATCAAAATATCGATACGTTTTATACATTACTTGTTTGAGATAATGTGCAACATTAACAGGAACACAGTGTAAAAAAGCAACTGAACTTGTAAATAAGGCAATGCGTCGATGTTGGATGCTTTTGTTGAGTGGTATTAACACGTTTAGTATTTTCACTTTGACATGTTCATGCAACTGAATTGTGAATTCCTTTTTATTCAAATAGTAGTAGAGAAAAAAATCCCAACCAGGATATCGAACAACTAAGAAGTTACCATATTAAGCAAGGAGGAACAGTTGGTACCACTCCTTTAACAGTCATTGGTTATTTGGTAGAAATGGGTAATTGTAGACATTTCGATCAATAAAATACCAATTCCCAGTTCCTGGGACTCAATACCAGTACACAATGGTACTAATATTTCGTATATTTGTGTATGTTCATGTTGTAATAAATGTTTTGTTCACTAATAAAATATTTTTTTTATTTAAAATTTAACAATGTGCTGTCCAGTTGTTATATCTTTGTTTTCTTACACTTCTGTATTTTCCACTGCAAGTATGCATTCATTTCAGGAAAGTAGTCTTTGCCGTTGCGTTGAATGCGGCAGCCTTGTCTTTTGTTGAGTCCTACAAAGTGTTAATAGACTTTTATTCATAACCCCAATGAGGAAATTATATGGTTGCAGTGCAGGTTTTTACGTACAGTAACATAAGTAAAATGTAATCGTAAAACTACAAATTTGTAAAAAATTATACATAATGCACACTGACGACTACACTAAGTTTTCATAAAAATAAAACAAAAAAACACTCTCTTCACACCTCTATTGCACACCCAGGAAAGCATCTCACAGTAATCATATAAGTGCATAGTTAAGTCTTACGGCTGTGGGTAAAGAAAGACTTCCAGTAGCGCTCCTTCTTGTACTGCTAATGTTGGTATTGTACTTATTATACAGCAGCTGTTTGATTGTAATGTGCATCTTAGTTGTAGTTTTCATTACCAAATTTGGAGGTACTGAAATCGCCATGTAAAATAGCTCATGCTAATCAGTAGCATGAGTATGAAATATTAAATACAAATAAGCATCAAAAAGTAGAGCCTTACTTTTGTGCGCTTTCTATCAGGCATGCTTGCTTTGTTGGCATGGAAAAATCGCAAAATTACCTAGAGGCAGGTTATGATTATGCGTGTTTCCCCTTCAAATACTTAAACCGGTGACGAGTCTGTTGCACGTTGCGTCAATATGGTACCGTTTGATTTTACTTGAATCAGTAAAGTACCGGATTCGGTACCCATCCCTAGTTATTGGGGATTGTTAAGAGTTTACCAGTGTATTAATAGAGCAAAGAACAGTACTAATGGACTTTCTATTCTTACATTTTTCACTTTTATCCTGATGGTAAAGACACTATTCCTTCATTTTATTCTCTTCTTACCCAAACTTTTTACAATTTCTTATGTATGAACTACATTACATCAGTTGTTCTTAAACGTTTTCACCAAGTACCACCTCAAAACAAACTTCAAGTACTACAATAATGACCAACATTAAAATACAGTAGCATAGTATTCACTAAAAACAAGTATATTTAATATTTTTGTCACTGTAACATTACACACGGTTTTAACAATAGGTTTGAAAATAGGAAAATAAAACACTGTACTTTAAATGATTCTTTGGCGTACCACTCGATGGAACCAGTGTACCATTAGTGGTACATGTACCACAATTTGAGTATCACTGCAATAAATGACTGGATGAGATGGGCACTCTAAACTGTTGTAACCAGACTGAAAAATAGAGTAGCAATCAGGGTGCTTCATTTCGGTGCAAAATAAATACAGACTCAGCCCCCTGCAAAAAGTGCTAAACATTTAATTGTACAAGTAACTTTTATCTTTTTTAACGATAAATGTCACAATAGTATATAAGTTAAAGTTAGTTAAAGTTAAAGTACCAATGATAGTCACACACACACTAGGTGTGGTGAAAGTACTCTCTGCATTTGACCCATCCCCTTGTTCCACCCCCTGGGAGGTGAGTGGAGCAGTGAGCAGCAGCGGGGCCACGCTCGGGAATCATTTTGGTGATTTAACCCCCAATTCCAACCCTTGATGCTGAGTGCCAAGCAGGGAGGTAATGGGTCCTATTTTTATAGTCTTTGGTATGACTCGGCCGGGGTTTGAACTCACGACCTACCGATCTCAGGAAGGACTAAGGATGATGTTTGAAAAGAAATTATCAAGTTCGAGCCCATTATCGAATCTTCTTATCGAACCGATTCCTTATCGATTCTCTTATCGAGTCCAGATAGGTTGTTGTATATGGAAAAAAACACAGTATTTGGTTTAACATAAGCTCACTTATATTTTATAAGAAAAAAATAAAATAAAATAAAAAAATAAATATTGACTGTTACCCCCCTAAAATATATATATATATATATATATATATATATATATATATATATATATATATATATATATATATATATATCACGACCTACCGATCTCAGGAAGGACTAAGGATGATGTTTGATAAGAAATTATCAAGTTCGAGCCCATTATCGAATCTTCTTATCGAACCGATTCCTTATCGATTCTCTTATCGAGTCCAGATAGGTTGTTGTATATGGAAAAAAACACAGTATTTGGTTTAACAAAAGCTCACTTATATTTTATAAGAAAAAAATAAAATAAAATAAAAAAATAAATATTGACTGTTACCCCCCTAAAATATATATATATATATATATATATATATATATATATATATATATATATATATATATATATATATATATATATATATATATATATATATATATATATATATATATATATATATATATTGACTGTTGTTACCCAAAGTATATTAAGTGGGATTTTTCAGAAAAACAAATATATGCCATAATACAAAAACAACCTGTCTCTGTGATCACTATAGGTGTATAAATAATAATATAGTGTTAAATAAAATCAGTCCCTTGGGCACAAAACTGAAAATAATACAGCTCTCCAAAAAGTGCACTTCTGCTGCTATTGGAACATACTAACTACACACACTATGACACAAAGAACACCACAGTCATCAATCAACAATTCTTCTTCCCTTACATGAGAGCGAAGCCTGGCAATAATTGCATATTGCCTGTTCTGCCCTCACTATACGTGTTGAGGTTATACAGCTTGGCAGACAGCTAACAAACAATCCAAGACGTCTAATAAACTTCCAAAGCAGATTAATCCATGTAGGCTCTTTATTGTTGTTGATCTTGCTTTGTCTATTCCTATCTTTACTTTTGTCTTGCACTGAACTGTAATTTTTTTTTTTTTTAACTGAAATACACACAATGACAAATGTATAAGCTATGTGATTCAATTAACATACTGAAATGTAATACACAATATGTAAATATACAGTACTATCATCAAACAAATACTTCTGAGTGTTGAAACTATTTCGATGGTGGAAATACACGACTGGCAGCCATTTTAAGTCCTCAAAACATCCATTGAAAAAACGTTTTTCAATAGACATCTTACTATCAAATTGAAACACTTTCCACCTTAATATTGAGTTATATAAACAAGTTAAACAGTTTACTTACATACTTATCTTTTCCAAGGCTTGTAGGAGCTAACACAACTTGTCTACTTCTCAATTGTCTCATGAACTGAACTGACTCGCCAACCCGAAAGTGCCCAAACTAATGACGCGTAGTATTTTCATATCGCCACAAAGTGTCAGTAAGAGTCTACAATCAAATGGGCATAACATTGCGTCTCACAGGGCATTTCCTGTGGGAAGGGATTTTTTCTCAGGGATTCGAATAAAGAATCAACTCTTTTTCTTCACTATAGTGGTCTCGATAACGGGTACCGGTTCTCAAAAAGGGATTCCAGTCCGAGGACTCGGTTCTTTTCTTATCGAACAACCGGGAAAACCGGTTTCGAGCATCATCCCTAGGGAGGACACAAGGCCACTGAGCAGTACACCAAAAATAAAAAACTGAAATGGAAGGATTTTAAATGCAACCGTATATATTTAAGGAAAGGGTGTTGCAAGGCCAAACAGTCCTCAATTAGCTGAAGCCGACTCTCAGCCCGTGACCAATCGCAACAGAGTGCTCGGTATTGCCGAGGGAGGAGGATGCAGAATTGAGCGTGTCGGCCAAGAGGACAAGACTGCAGATTTACCTTACATGTTTCTTAACCTTGAGCTTTATGGAGAGTTTTATCAATATAAACCTACACAATAGCCAAATTTGGCTCCAATATATTTTGATAAGCCACTTATAGGAAATGGGTTTTATGGACCCTGGTCATGATCTGCATTCTTTGTTATTAGCTCTAGTTCACAGATGTAAATTAAATTATGTATTTATATTCATGCGGCTTAATCTATCATCAATATTAATCTGATTATCAATCATATGTCCTGTATACATGATTGTAAGATTTTTTTTTTCTACCAATGGACTACTTTTTAGAATCACTACATCGTTGGGGCGGTATAGCTCGGTTGGTAGAGCGGCCGTGCCATCAACTTGAGGGTTGCAGGTTCGATCCCCGCTTCCGCCATCCTAGTCACTGCCGTTGTGTCCTTGGGCAAGACACTTTACCCACCTGCTCCCAGTGCCACCCACACTGGTTTAAAAATGTAACTTAGATATTGGGTTTCACTATGTAAAGCGCTTTGAGTCACTTGAGAAAAAGCGCTATATAAATGTAATTCACTTCACTTCACTTCACTTTCGACAATGCCAACATTTATTTTCACTGCCAAAACCTAATGGAAATGTTCTGGCTCCATACTAATGGTCTCTGTTTATCAGCAACAAGGTCTATGACGCGCCCACATAAACACACTGTGCTGAAATGCCACGTGCAGTCTTGCATGATAATGTTTTAATGAAGAAAAAGCATGATGGTTTGATAATTTTTTGCGTGACCTTTACCATAAATCGGTATGCCTCAGAGAGCCATTTAAATAAGTTATTTCTCCTGTTCCTGTGATGCTGTTTGTAAACAGGGAAAATGTTTATAACTTCCGCCGTCTGTCTTGAGCAGACAGTCTGGATAGTGTGGTCAGTGGAAGAGATTCTCGATTAATTCACTGCACATAATTCTTATCCGATTGTATAACTGCTATTTTATACTGCACATGTGCACACATGCAAAAGAGCCTACAAATTCTGTTTTCAGTGACTGCACCAAGACAGCAGAAGCAAATTCAAGTAATCCAAGTCCTCAGAGCCACACTTTGAAGATGTGGTATAGGCGGTACTACGAAGCCAGATAACTTCATTAGTCGAGCAAGGATTTTCTACTCTCCGCCATGCCTCCATGGTTTGAATTCAAAATTTCGAGACTTCTATTTACAGGTACAACAGAACAGATAGATAGTAACTGTTTTTTAGATTTTCTGCAAAAAGTATGTGATCGCTATTGCTGATCAATGCCTATCCTCTGGCTAATACTAGATTTATTTTTAGTTCTCCAATGGACAAAGTTAATAACAATCACCTCCCATGTGGCAAATTAACTGCATTTCTTAGTACTTTAAGTGACATTATCACTAGAGGACGAGGCTAAAAAAAGTTACACACCGATAGTAAACCAGGAACAGACATTCTAATAGCTAAACTAACTTTAAACACACCAAGAAATGAGTGCTTAATAAAGTTTAAGAAGTGTAAATGGAACTGCGTGATAGCAGAAAGTAAGCAGCTGTTAACAAGAAATTAACAAGTAGATTAACAGGAGTCTAGAAGAGGATAATATAACAACAACTGTTGGTGTGTCAGCATTGTAGCGGTCAGTACACGACACGTAAGAGGGTGGACCGATCCATAAGTCGGTGGTGTCGATAACAAAGGTAGTCAGAATCAGAATCAGAATCAGCTTTATTGTCATTACGCAGGGTAACGAGATTGAGGTCATTCTATACAGTGCGATGTGTGCATGCTAGAAAAACAATGTGTAAATATATAAAAATATAAAAAGTATAGAAGTGCAATGAATATAGGGTGAAATTAATATATACATGAAAAAAACAGGGTGGTTGGTGGAATGGGTTATTGCACCGAAGAGAAGGCAGTTATGAGGGACAATGGGGCAGTCCGTTCAGGATGGTTATGGCCCTGGGGAAGAAGCTGTTCTTTAGCCTGTTTGTTTTGGTTTTAATGCACCTGTAGCGCTTCCCAGAGGGCAGCAGGTGGAACAGGTCGGAGCCAGGATGAGTGCTGTCCTTGATGATGGCACTGGCTCTGTTGAGGCAGCGGGAGGTGTAGATGTCCGTCAGAGAGGGGAGAGGGCGGCCGATGATCTTCTGAGCCGTCTTGACCACTCTTTGCAGCCTCTCCCTGTCTGCTGCAGTGCAGCTGCCGTACCATACTGTAATACATTAGGTCAGCAGGCTCTCGATGGACGAGCGGTAGAAGGTCAGCAGCAGGTCAGGCTTCAGGTTGTACTTTCCGAGGACTCTCAGGAAGTGTAGCCGCTGCTGAGCCTTCTTGATGATTGATGTGGTGTTGACTGTCCAGGAAAAATCGTTAGAGATGTGGACTCCAAGGTACCTGAAGGTGTGGACCCTCTCTACAAGCTCGCCGTTGATGTAGAGGGGGGCAGGGTCGGTGCTGCTCCTCCTGAAGTCGATGATGATCTCTCTGGTCTTGCTGGTGTTGAGAGCGAGGTTGTTCTCCGAAGACCAGGCCGTCAGCTTCAGGACCTCTTCCCTGTAGACAGCCTCGTCACCACTGGAGATGAGCCCGACCACTGTGGTATCGTCAGCGAACTTGACGGTAAGGTTGTCACTGTGGGCCGGACTGCAGTCATGGGTGTAGAGGCAGTAGAGGAGGGGGCTCAGCACACAGCCCTGTGGGGAGCCGATGCTCAGCGTGCATGAGGATGAGAGGTGCGGGCCAAGTCTCACATTCTGGGGTCGGTCCGTTAGGAAGTCCCTTATCCAGGCGTTTGTGAGAGGGGGGAGGCCAAGAGTATCCAGTTTATTGCAGAGTCTGTCCGGGATTATTGTATTGAAGGCAGAGCTATAATCCACAGAGAGCATCCGGATGTAGCTCTGCTGCTGCTCCAGGTGGTAGTATCAGTATATGAGCGATACTGGAGTGATTATCAATCAATCAAAGTTTATTTATATAGCCCTTAATAACAAGTGTCTCAAAGGGCTGCACAAGCCACAACGACATCCTCGGCTCAGATCCCACATCAGGGCAAGAAAAAACTCAACTCAATGGGATACAATGAGAAACCTCAGAGGGGACCGCAGATGTGGGGACCCCGGATCATCTTTATTGTATTATTTAGATTATCTTTATTTTCCAAAATACCTTTTTATTTTCTAAAATACTTTTTTGGTTGTTTTTGTTAATGTTTTAAAAAAACTCAGAGTATCAGTATCATCACTTTGAGGGAAAAAAGCAAGAGATTTAATTGAGTAGTAAATAGTTTGTGATTTAGTTTAGTTATTGTGTACTATTGACTGTGGTTTGATCAAACAATTGTATTTAATAAAAGACAACACAGAACAAGTTTATTTAATGTGTTAATATTCTGTCAATAGCACTCAGTACAAATCAATTCAGAATTTACAGTTAATACATGAGATCGGTATCAGTTCGGTATTGTCCGATCTCACTTGTGGATCATCGGAATCAGCAGCATAAAACCCTGATACGGACATCCTTTCTTTTGCCTGACAACTGCTTAGTCAGAATTGGTGGCACTTTTATTCTGGGATGTGAATCTTACAGCAAGTCACAATTCAATTTGACTCTCCATTTTAAGCATGTATCTTTATCGTCTCTCTCTATTTGAAATATAAATTACAATAAAATCTCCTCGTTGCTGCTGATGTATGGCGTATATCCACTGCGATAAAAGAGCACAGAGATCGCCTGAATTTTTTTTTTCTACAAAAATAAATGATTAAAATGTTTCAATAAAAATCACCATTCAGATGTGAATCAATGTTTTAATGGCACTCTAATTGTATTTTATTGGTCAGTAAGCACTTTACTGATGTTTACCATGGCCAGATATCCTGCTGAGAAGAATTGAACCAGCTTCGTAGTACAACATATACCGAGTTAATCCCTACATTTATGTTAAGTATGACAAGGGGGAAGGAGACGTAACAATTTATCCTGGATAAGAAGAAATCCTGCTTCGTAGTGCAGGCCTTGGAAGAGAAAACAATAAATGTTTTGTGGACTGGGGAAGTCAGCAAAATTTCGAGCAAGTTTTAGTAGAAAATATTTGTTCAAATGCAATGTTGTTTTTCTTATTACGCCATCCACCTGTTCTCTTCAAAACAAGCATGAGGTCAATTTGAGAATGCACAAATCAAGCAAGTGTACCTGAAAGCCTTTGTCACACATGCACAAAGGGAACTAACGCATATGAAAATGCACACAAACACACAGGTGTTCACATAAGACGATCTCAGGACTTCTGCTTATGTGCACAGAGTTTAGGAATGAGTCGGATGGATTAGTCAGAGGGTTGCTATAGTGCAGTCGCAGAAAAACATTGCTGGAATAAAGAAATAAGTAAAATTTTATAGCAGAAAAATATAGATTTTCATCACCAGCCAGCAACTCAATAATCCCAATTTTTTATACACCCTGTATCTTAATGAATTCCTACATATCCACATCTTAGATCGCAGCCCAAAAACATCAACGCTGTGATCTGAGTTGGAGGAAATCAAGAAAAGCTAATAGAAAAATGATTGGTATATTTGACGATGGAAGTACTCCACTATGATGAATTCAGCCTTTGATGAAAAGCTCTAGTGTACAAAGCAAGGGAGATGAAAAAATCAACACAATGTTCCGCTGATCAAATAATGTGTATTTCTGAATGAAAACTAACATCGCATTGAAATGAAATCATTATATAAAAAACAAAAAGTGATGGCCGGGACGGTCATTTTGTATACATCACAATGCATAAATGTGAATGCAATAAATGCAACAAATGTTTGCATCATTTCTGGACCTCATGGACGTCAATAAAAAATAAAAAAAGGAAAATCTATGCAGAAATAAGGGTGGGAAGTGGACCTTATTGCATTCATAATTTAAACAGCTGATTTCCATAAAGCATGGTGCCTTCAATAAATCCTCCAGGATGAAAAAGCATGAGGAATGTCAATGTTCTGTCTGCCTCTGAAAGCTTTAGTCAGTGCATTAATACTTTTTAAAGCATGCAGAGGCTGCAGCAAGACGGATAAACATACACTTACAGAGACAAAAAAAGTAATGGTTACTTGTAGAGATACGTACCTTTCACATTTGAACCAATACAATACCAATTGCCAGTTCCTGGGAATCGAAACCAGAACTAAACCGTATAATGTTTTGTTACTTTTATGTGTGTTAAAAAAAGATGCTTCTACTGAGGTAGCATCTCTAACTGTTACCGGGAGGGCATTCCATAGTACTGGAGCCCGAATAGAAAACGCTCTATAGCCCGCAGACTTTTTTTGGGCTCTGGGAATCACTAATAAGCCGGAGTTCTTAGAACGCAGATTTCTGGCCGGGACATATGGTACAATACAATCAGCAAGATAGGATGGAGCTAGACCGTTTAGTATTTTATACGTAAGCAGTAAAACATTAAAGTCGCATCTTAAGTGCACAGGAAGCCAGTGCAGGTGAGCCAGTATAGGTGTAATACGATCAAACTTTCTTCTTGTCATGCTAGACGTAGAGAGACCCGAAAATAATACATTACAATAATCCAGACGCGACGTGACGAACGCATGAATAATGATCTCAGCGTCGGTGGTGGACAAAATGGAATGAATTTTAGCGATATTACATAGATGAAAGAAGGCCGTTTTAGTAACACTCTTAATGTGTGGCTCAAAT
Organism: Nerophis lumbriciformis; assembly: GCF_033978685.3. Lineage (NCBI taxonomy): Eukaryota > Metazoa > Chordata > Actinopteri > Syngnathiformes > Syngnathidae > Nerophis > Nerophis lumbriciformis. The sequence continues at coordinate 17,041,354 of NC_084555.2, read as the reverse complement.
GAGGGAGTTGGGTCGAAGATAATACCCAGATTCTTTACCGAGTCGCCTAGTGTAATTGTTTGGTTGTCAAATGTTAAGGTGGTTTTATTCAATAGTTGTCGGTGTCTAGCAGGACCGATAATCAGCATTTCCGTTTTCTTAGCGTTGAGTTGCAAAATGTTAGTGGACATCCATTGTTTAATTTAATTTAGACACGCCTCCAGCTGACAACAATCTGGCGTGTTGGTCAGCTTTAGGGGCATGTAGAGTTGGGTGTCATCAGCATAACAGTGAAAGTTAACACCGTATTTGCGTATGATGTCACCTAGCGGCTGCATGTAGATGCTGAACTGTGCAAGGCCAAGAACCGACCCCTGTGGAACTCCACACGTTACCTTAACATACTCCGAGGTCACATTGTTATGGGAAACGCACTGCATCCTGTCAGTAAGATAGGAGTTGAACCAAGAAAAGGCTAAGTGTGACATACCAATAGGTGTTTTGATACGTTCTAATAAAATGTTATGATCGATGGTATCGAAAGCAGCGCTACGATCAAGTAGCAGTAACATTGATGATGCATCAGCATCCGTTGTTTGCAATAGATCATTAGTTATTTTTGCGAGGGCTGTCTCCGTAGAGTGATTTACCCTGCAACCAGACTTAAAGGGTTCACAGATATTGTTAGACGCTAAGTGTTCATTTGGACATTCGAAAGTTCTCTTGCCGTCTGAGATGTGTTGTATCAGAAATATCTGCAATCGCGCGTTTCCTTCACTTAAGGTATTCATGTGTGATTTCCACAAGCGTCTGTACATGTAGAGGAAGGAGAAACACAGGAATGTCTGGATGACTTGCCTCCATATTTCCAGTGATTAGCTCTGAGTTACGAAACAGATTGTTATGAAGCTGGCAGTGGCGCGTTCTTTCTAACGTCACTTCCTATGTGGGGCGCGGTCTTTCTGGCATCACTTCCTCTCCGAACTCAGTTTGTAAACGATCGATGAGTCCATACAAAGCCGAGAGCCGGAGATTGAAGAAATACACGGCGCACTTACACGTGTAAAAAATGATCCAAGGATGGGGACCTTAAACGATGGTTTAGTGTGTAATAGCAGGACCATCCATCCATCCATCCATCCATCTTCTTCCGCTTATCCGAGGTCGGGTCGCGGGGGCAGCAGCTTAAGCAGGGAAGCCCAGACTTCCCTCTCCCCAGCCACTTCGTTCAGCTCCTCCCGGGGGATCCCGAGGCGTTCCCAGGCCAGCCGGGAGAGATAGTCTTCCCAGCGTGTCCTGGGTCTTCCCCGTGGCCTCCTACCGGTCGGACGTGCCCGAAACACCTTCCTAGGGAGGCGTTCGGATCTCGATGTGGAGGAGCAGCGACTTTACTTTGAGCTCCCCCCGAATGACAGAGCTTCTCACCCTATCTCTAAGGGAGAGCCCCGCCACTCGGCGGAGGAAACTCATTTCGGCCGCTTGTACCCGTGATCTTGTCCTTTCGGTCATGACCCAAAGCTCATGACCATAGGTGAGGATGGGAACGTAGATCGACCGGTAAATCGAGAGCTTTGCCTTCCGGCTCAGCTCCTTCTTCACCACAACGGATCGATACAGCGTCCGCATTACTGAAGACGCCGCACCGATCCGCCTGTCGATCTCACGATCCACTCCTCCCCCACTCGTGAACAAGACTCCGAGGTACTTGAACTCCACTTGGGGCAAGATCTCCTCCCCAACCCGGAGATGGCACTCCACCCTTTTCCGGGAGAGAACCATGGACTCGGACTTGGAGGTGCTGATTCCCATCCCAGTCGCTTCACACTCGGCTGCGAACCGATCCACTGAGAGCTGAAGATCTTGGCCGGAGGAAGCCATCAGGACCACATCATCTGCAAATAGCAGTGACCTAATCCTGCAGCCACCAAACCAGATCCCCTCAACGCCCTGACTGCGCCTAGGAATTCTGTCCATAAAGGTTATGAACAGAATCGGTGACAAAGGGCAGCCTTGGCGGAGTCCAACCCTCACTGGAAACGTGTCCGACTTACTGCCGGCAATGCGGACCAAGCTCTGACACTGATTATACAGGGAGCGAACTGCCACAATAAGACAGTCCGTTACCCCATACTCTCTGAGCACTCCCCACAGGACTTCCCGGGGTACACGGTCGAATGCCTTCTCCAAGTCCACAAAGCACATGTAGACTGGTTGGGCAAACTCCCATGCACCCTCAAGGACCCTGCCGAGAGCATAGAGCTGGTCCACAGCTCCACGACCAGGACGAAAACCACACTGTTCCTCCTGAATCCGAGGTTCGACTATCCGTCGTAGCCTCCTCTCCAGTACACCTGAATAGACCTTACCGGGAAGGCTGAGGAGTGTGATCCCACGATAGTTGGAACACACCCTCCGGTTCCCCTTCTTAAAGAGAGGAACCACCACCCCGGTCTGCCAATCCAGAGGTACCGCCCCCAATGTCCACGCGATGTTGCAGAGTCTTGTCAACCAAGACAGCCCCACAACATCCAGAGCCTTAAGGAACTCCGGGCGGATCTCTTCCACCCCCGGGGCCTTGCCACCGAGGAGCTTTTTAACTACCTCGGCAACCTCAGCCCCAGAAATAGGAGAGCCCACCACAGATTCCCCAGGCCCTGCTTCCTTATAGGAAGACGTGCTGGTAGGATTGAGGAGGTCTTCGAAGTATTCCCTCCACCGATCCACAACATCCGCAGTCGAGGTCAGCAGAGCACCATCCCCACCATACACGGTGTTGACACTGCACTGCTTCCCCTTCCTGAGGCGGCGGATGGTGGTCCAGAATTGCTTCGAAGCCGTCCGGAAGTCTTTTTCCATGGCCTCCCCGAACTCCTCCCATGTCCGAGTTTTTGCCTCCGCGACCGCTGAAGCCGCACACCGCTTGGCCTGTCGGTACCTGTCTGCTGCCTCAGGAGTCCCATGAGCCAAAAGAACCCGATAGGACTCCTTCTTCAGCCTGACGGCATCCCTCACCGCCGGCGTAATAGCAGGACCATTAGTGCTAAATATTATAAACGTATCACTTTCCTATGGCACTGTTCCCCTAGCACTCAAAAAAGCGGCTATTCATCCTCTGCTCAAAAGACCTAACCTCGATCCTGACTTCATGGTAAACTACCTTCCCTTTAACGCGAAAATCCTCAAAAAAATTGTTGCACAGAAGCTAAATGAACACTTAGCGTCTAACAATCTCTGTGAACCCTTTAAGTCTTATTTCAGGGCAAATCACTCTACGGAGACAGCCCTCGCAAAAATAACTAATGATCAATTTTCTTCAATCTCCGGCTCTCAGCTTTGTATGGACTCATCGATCGTTTACAAACTGAGTTCGGAGAGGAAGTGATGCCAAAAAGACCGCGCCCCACATAGGAAGTGACGTTAGAAAGAATGCGCCACTGCCAGCTTCATAACAATCGGTTTCGTAACTCAGAGCTAATCACTGGAAATATGGAGGCAAGTCATCCAGACATTCCTGTGTTTCTCCTTCCTCTACATGTACAGACGCTTGTGGAAATCACACATGAATACCTTAAGTGAAGGAAACGCGCGATTGCAGCTATTTCTGATACTACACATCTCAAGACGGCAAGAGTGTAGCGGCCCACTTGGATTAATGACACAAGATGCAGAGAGCTTCGACTGGTGCAACTTTAATTCTCTCCTCCTCTTCTCCTCACAATTTTGACACCGTGAAAACTATGAAGATGGACAGAAAATACAAATGCCATATTTCCACAAACAATACATAAATCATGTTTACATTTTCAAACTTATAAACAAATCTTCTTAGTAAACTTAAATAATGAATTTTCACATGAATTAAGCTTAATTACAAGTTACAGCTCTTATTTAAATACAAATACTGACATTTTTCCGTTTGTTTTAAATGAAATGAACCACTTGTTTTACAACAAATAAAACCATTAGTCTCCTCCTACCTCCTTCCGCTTCCAAGGGCGCTAAGTTTGCTCCGCTAGTTAGCTTAGCTTCCACACACAGCTCGGAGTGACTCTCCTTTAATGTGACATATAAACAACACAAACACGAGGCACAATAAAATAACCTCTCACAAATGTTCACACAGAATATGAGAAATATATCTTTGTCAGCGTGTTTTACCAGTCCTGGAGTAACGTGAGTATGCTGTTGAAGTCAGACAGAACGGCAGCAGGAAGTCAAGTATCAGCAATAAAGGAAGTAACAGAATAAGAGTGGGCTCTTCAAAATAAAGGCACAAAAACGTAACATGCCAGAACTGCAATTATCTCCTGAACAAAATTTGCTGCCATTTACAAAGAGAACTTTCGAATGTCCAGGTCAGCTGTGATTCTACTTACCGAAAAACTTTGTCCATTTGTCGAGGGAGAGACAACGACAATACGGGCTCCCGGGATGTGATAAAAAAAAGGTAGCGTGTGCTTTGTATTACCTGGCCGACAAGGGAAGACTACGAAAAACAACGAATGCATTTGGACTGGCAAAGCAGACTGTATCAGTTATTGTCCTCCATGTATGTCGCGGACTCAACGTCTAGGTCCAGAGTATATAAAGTCACCAAAAACGAATGGACAATGAAGGTGAAGGCAGAAGAGTGAAGAGTGTCCTGACCAGATATCTAGATCCCTAGATTGATTGTTGTAAAATGTTCTTTATCACATTGTTTACTTTCACGTGTCCATTAAAGATGTGATTAATTTATGATGGCTCAGCTGTGATTCACTACAATAGGGCCCCACAGCACACTGGATTCCAGTTACCGTATTTTTTGGACTATAAGTCGCAGTTTTTTTCATAGTTTGGCCGGGGGTGCGACTTATGTGTGAAATTATTAACACATTACCGTAAAATACCAAATAATATTATTTAGCTCATTCACGTAAGAGACTAGACGTATAAGATTTCATGGGATTTAGCGATTAGGAGTGACAGATTGTTTGGTAAACGTATAGCATGTTCTATATGTTATAGTTATTTGAATGACTCTTACCATAATATGTTACGTTAACATACCAGGCACGTTCTTATTTATGCGTCATATAACGTACACTTATTCAGCCTGTGGTTCACTATTCTTTATTTATTTTAAATTGCCTTTCAAATGTCTATTCTTGGTGTTGGGTTTTATCAAATACATTTCCCAAAAAATGTGACTTATACTCCAGTGCGACTTATATATGTTTTTTTTCCTTCTTTATTATGCATTTTCGGCAGGTGCGATTTATACTCCGAAAAATACGGTAATTGAAATACCACAACACTGGAAATTGTTCAGATAAGTTCAATTTAATTCAAGAACTTGCACACTGGAGGTGACGATGACATGCGCATTTTCTGCACATGCGTATCAGGTCGCATTGCGCCGGCTGACAGAGGGGGCGAGGGGGTCTTAAACGACCATTGTGTGTGTATGGACAAGGATAAGGTTAGGTGGGATTTACCCTGGATAAACTTAGCCGGCTTAGTGTAGAAAGGGCCTAAGCACGCCTTTAATTCCTTCACAGCTTCACTGCTCCACTGCTTTGATGTCCTCACCACAGGCTTACAGGGCTTTGAATTCTGCTTGTACGAAGGAATCAGGTGAACCATTACATGGTCAAAGGGGCCCAGGGCAGCGCAAGGGACGGTGTGGTCAGCGTTGCTTAATGTGGTGTAGCAGTCATCCAAAACAGTTCTTTCTCTGGTCGGACATTTAAAGGGGAACATTATCACCAGACCTATGTAAGCGTCAATATATACCTTGATGTTGCAGAAAAAAGACCATATATTTTTTTAACTGATTTCCGAACTCTAAATGGGTGAATTTTGGCGAATTAAACACCTTTCTATTATTCGCTCTCGGAGCGATGACAACGTGACGTCACATCGGGAAGCAATCCGCCATTTTCTCAAACACATTACAAACACCGAGTCAAATCAGCTCTGTTATTTTCCGTTTTTTCGACTGTTTTCCGTACCTTGGAGACATCATGCCTCGTCGGTGTGTTGTCGGAGGGTGTAACAACACAAACAGGGACGGATTCAAGTTGCACCAGTGGCCCAAAGATGCAAAAGTGGCGAGAAATTGGACGTTTGTTCCGCACACTTTACCGACGAAAGCTATGCTACGACAGATGATCAAGAGAAGAATATCGACCCTAGCTTCCCTGGCCTGCTGACATCAACTCCAAAACTGGACAGATCAGCTTTCAGGAAAAGAGCGCGGATGAGGGTATGTCTACAGAATATATTAATTGATGAAAACTGGGCTGTCTGCACTCTCAAAGTGCATGTTGTTGCCAAATGTATTTCATATGCTGTAAACCTAGTTCATAGTTGTTAGTTTCCTTTAATGCCAAACAAACACATACCAATCGTTGGTTGGAATGCGATCGCCGAATTCGTCCTCGCTTTCTCACGTGTCGCTGGCTGTCGTGTCGTTTCCGTCGGTTTCGCTTGCATACGGTTCAAACCGATATGGCTAAATAGCTTCAGTTTCTTCTTCAATTTCGTTTTCGCTACCTGCCTCCACACTACAACCATCCGTTTCAATACATTCGTAATCTGTTGAATCGCTTAAGTCGCTGAAATCCGAGTCTGAATCCGAGCTAATGTCGCTATGCCTTGCTGTTCTATCCGCCATGTTTGTTTGTATTGGCATCACAATGTGATGTCACAGGAAAATGGACGGGTGTATATAACGATGGTTAAAATCAGGCACTTTGAAGCTTTTTTTAGGGATATTGCGTGATGGGTAAAATTTTGAAAAAAACTTCGAAAAATAAAATAAGCCACTGGGAACTGATTTTTAATGGTTTTAACCCTTCTGAAATTGTGATAATGTTCCCCTTTAATTAACTGTTTGTACTTGGGAAGCTCATGACTGAGATTGCTTTTGTTAAAATCACAGAGGACAATAACGAAGGAGTCCGGGTTTGTCCGCTCCACGCTCAAAATCTGAGCAATAAGAGCGTGCAGTGCCTCGTGACCGTTGGCCTGTGGAAGGATGTTAACACCACCAGCGAACTCGCGGGGGAAAGAAAATAGGTTGCAATTAATGAAAAAATATTCTAGCTCAAGAGAGCAGTGCTTTTGAAATACTGTACCAGTCACTGTTGATAAAAAACAATTTCCACAACCTTTTTGCCAGAAAGAGTCTGTTTTGACCTGCCAGCTGCAGCGCAGAGTCCGGTATCATTTCACACAGCCACGTCTCTGTGAAACACAAATCAGAGAATGTATAAAACTCCCTGTGCCTCCCTATTAGTAGCTGAAGTATCTTCCAGTTCGTGGTTCGTGCTGGCGGAGACACACAAGCACTCCCACTCTCCTTCCTCTTCTGCGTCGTCGTCTCACAGCGCCGACAAAAGCGAGGGCACCTTTGACCAGAATGTCCAGTAATTCCACGGATTCGGTCAAAAAAGTGGGAAATAAATCGGGTGGATTTAAAGCTCGTATATTCATAAGCTCATCCCTGCTGAAAGAGCACCGTGAATCTTGACATAAAACTAAGTCGCCACATAGAAACAGACTAAACACATGCATTAAATGTAGGTAACAGCACTGTATGGTTTGAAATTGTACGAGAGCAATTGTTACTGGGAAACAATTTAGTAAGTCTGTTACTCTCAACACAAAGTGTAGCACAAGGACACTTCAACTTTCAATCAATAAATGTTTATTTATATAGCCCTAAATCACAAGAGTCTCTGAAAGGGCTGAACTTTATTAGTTAGTTCTTGTTGGTTGTATAAACACAAGCAGTAACCATTTGAATCAGGCAACAACCCAATGGAGACTTTCATATAAGATGCGTCCCCACTAGGTATGATAAACTGTAGCTCCACACATAGGCGCCGATCCTGTGGGTGCTATGTGGCAATTTTTGAAAAATCAATCTTGTAGTTAATTTTGTGGTGAGTTTGGTCCGTTTTACAAAATAATAAAGCCACAAATCATATAAAAAGTTCAAGTTCATCATCATCATCATTTCTTTTTATTCCTTTCAAGAAAATGCATATGTACAAGCCACGTACAGTTTCTTATACATTTCCATGATCAGAAAGGAGCAGATGGAAGATTAATATTCTTATATTTATCTTCCCCCCCTTTTTAACACAAATTATTTTAGATTACTTTACTGCAAGTGAAAAGGGGTGTCCCTCAAGGTTCTGTGTTGGGCCTCTTATTATTCACTGTTTACGTAAATAATCTTGGACAGAATATTCCGAACTCAACTTTCCATTTCTATGCTGATGATACTGTCATATACTGCACAGCACCCACTCCTGCTGAGGCTTTTAAATATATACAACATGCATTTGACAGAGTACAAGAACAACTTTGCTATCTTCAACTGGTTTTAAATGCAGAGAAAACAAAGTGTATGTTCTTTACCACATCAAAAACTGTAAGATCAGCACTGTGTGAGAACATTTTAACAAGAAATGGGCAACAAATTATGTTAGTATCAGCTTTTAAATATTTAGGATTTTTAATTGATGACCACTTGAGTTTTATGGAGCACATTCAGTATGTTGTAAAAAAAACCTGAAACTTTTACTGGGATTTTATTATAGAAACAAGTCTTGCTTTTATTTTACTGTGAAACAGAAATTGGTGGAAACAACCTTTTTACCTGTTATTGACTATGGAGATGTGTTTTACATGAATGCTACTGCTGGTTGTCTCCACAAGCTGGATAGTGTGTACCATGGGGCACTGAGATTCATCACCAACCGCGCTCCCCTTACTCACCATTGTGTGTTATACTCAATGGTTAACTGGACATCTTTATGTGCTCGACGCCTCAATCATTGGTATGTTTTCATCTACAAAACCATTCTGGGTATCACTCCATCTTATCTGTCTTGTCTTTTAACAAAGAAACAAGGAAGTCACAATCTTCGTTCAATGAATGTTCTGCAATTTGTCGTCCCCAAAGTCAGAACTGAACTGTGCAAGAAAGCATTTAGGTTTTCAGCACTGAATCGAATATTAAACTTCAAACTCTTGTTACATTACATGAGTTTAAAGCTTTTGTGAAAGGATTGCAGTCTACCTTGTCTGTATGCACATGTGTCATGTGAGCAAGTTTTAATGTTGTAAATGTGATGTTTTATGTGTTGTTTACTGTTTTTAATGTAACCTTGCTGCTGCCTTCTTGGCCAGGTCTCCCTTGGAAAAGAGATATTTGATCTCAATGGGATTTTTTTTTACCTGGTTAAATAAAGGCTAAATAAAAATAAATGAACTTTATCACTGTTCCCTCCACCAACACCCAAACTCCAACATACTTTTTAATTTCCGTTTAAGCATTTTTCACAATGACACGTCCAATCAAAATCAAAAATCAGTTTGATATAATGCCTGTTGTCTCTTTTTGTAACTCTTCTTAAATTAAAAAATATTCTTGCAACTTTTTAAGTCTTTCTTTAGAGAATTCCCTGCTTTCACACCAGCAACAGACAAGCACGTTTGTTTCAAATTTGTTCACGCTCTTGGATGTTTAAAATCATACGGCTTTCTGTGATTTTCATCTTCAGACGTGAACACGAATAACTTTTGTAAGTCCTTCGGAAGAACTTTATTTCTAGCTTTGAACATCGCTAATAGAGTATGCAATTCTACAATGTCTTTTAGTTTTAATCATCCTGCCCTAATGAAGAGTGGATTTGTGTGGCCTCTATATCCTACTTTTAAAATAATACGAATTGCTCTTTTCTGTAAAATAAATAAAGGCATTATGTTGCAGTGATATGTATTTCCCCATATTTCTGCACAATAATTGAAATAAGTTAAAAAAGTTTAAGTACCAATGACTGTCACACACACTAGGTGATTTTTGGTGATTTAACCCCCAATTCCAACCCTTGATGCTGAGTGCCAAGCAGGGAGGTAATGGGTCCAATTTATATAGTCTTTGGTATGACTCGGCCAGGGTTTGAACTCACGACTTACCGATCTCAGGGTGGACACTCTAACCACTGGGCCATTGAGCAATATAACTTCTCTCTAGGTCGTCCTCAGATGAGCCTTCCATCGTTGCTTCCAGTCATCCCGATTCTCCATAGATTTGGCCAGTTCCTTGGTACTTTGAGCTCCTGTATCTTTCTTGAGTATGTCCACGTATGTTAGTGTGGGACGTCCTCTTGACCGATGCCCATGTGTTGGTTCCCACAGCACCAATTTGCTGGCTGGCAGCTCCTGATGCCTTTGGCAGTGTCCTGCTAGTCTCATTCTCCTTACAGCAATATTCTCGCTCACCCTTGGTATTCCCCTGTAGAGGATTCTGTTGGTTACGTGCGCACTCTTGTTGATGTTATGCACTGCACGCAGCATCCTGGTGTAGCAACCATCCAGAGACCTCTCCAGGGTTGGCTTCAGGGTCCAGCATTCGCTGCCATAGAGGAGAACAGACTCAACTGTCGCGTAGAAGAAGCTGAGTTTGATTTGGCGGGGGAGGTTGGAGTTCCATACACTGGTCATGCCGTTCAGGGCCCTCCATGCAAGTGCCTTCCTCACTTTTAAATCTTGATCAGTTGAGTTGACCCATCCGCCCAGGTATTTGAAGTCCTCAACTTCTTTCAGCACAGTGCCTCCTGCTGTTACCAGAAGTCGATGTTCTGGTGGAACGTTGCAGGTCATGACCTCAGTTTTCTTGGCATTTAGCCTAACAATAACAAGATGGAATTTTATTATATCCCTGTAGAGGCTAGCAAGGATGCAGTATGGATGTTTATTACAGACAAGATACAGAGTTTATATGGATGGGCATGTTTTCATTAGGTAATTGAATTATTTTGCCAAAGGGGTGATGCCAGATCCCGTTTATATGTTCAATCAGCTCTAGGCAACAGTTTAAGTGATCTTGACCTTCGCAGAGAAATATCATTACTTAAAACTTAAGCTTTTGCAAAAACAGTTGTTTCCTCGAGGGCATTATCATATTTCAATGTTTATCGCCCGGACCCACAGAGGGACAGCAATTACATATGGCTCGCTTTAATCTGCTTCATGTGGTCCAGACATCTGTTAGCTCATGTGCCCTCGTACCTTGAAATGAACTGTTACAGAAACACGTTCTAAAGCCTTCATGATACAGACAAAGCGGGGGGAGGGACGGGACCCAATGACTGTCACCCTTAATCTGCTCTATCAGATGATAACGTGGTTTAAATTAATAACACCTAATGCTTGATACCAATTTAGTATGCCAACGCACACACGCCCTTCAGCAGACCTTTAAGTGTCTCTGGAAAAGGTGCCAACATGCCGCTACGACTTCTACTTATAGGAAAGTAGATGAAATGAAAAGCCCGAAAATATCCTTAGTTGTCATGTTTTTTTGTTTGGTTCAAACCAAAACACTGACTAGATTGTGAGCAATAAATTAGTCTGATTTCTCCATGACTTCGTTTTTTTTGTATTTTTACACCTACATTTTAACACCCAGTGTCCATGCACACTCTCTAATGCGACTATTGGTCTTGCGCTGTGTGCCTCACGTACACTGGAGGGTGCTTATTTCCTTTTAGAACGGATTAATGTATTGCTTCACCCATTGACCTATGACGTCACACCAAAACAAGGCATCTTAAAAGTCAACAACCAAGCTCTGTTGCACCTGATATCTGCTGCAATATTGGCACAGATTACAAAATATTACGTCTCTAATGGCTACGCTGATGTTAAATAGCAGACAGCATCAAGAAATGATCTTAGATTGTGTTACGGACATGAGGCTAATATCAATAATGTATCCAAGCGGATGCAGGTCCGAAGCACAGAAAGACAGGCAGGAGAGAGTTGTTTCACAGGAATTTCGAAAGTAAAATCATGGAAACAAAACTTTTGAACGTCTTGGAGTCCATTCAAAAGGCTCTGTGGATTGATGGAAGGAGTTTTGAATCCGAAGGAAAAGACCGTTCGTGCTTCGACCTATACTGTTCCAGATGAAGGTTGTTATTGTTCTGTACAAGCTTGCCAGTTGTGTGGAAAACCGACATAATGCTAATCAGTTTGGATATATTGAGATGCAGCGTAAAGAGCTTTGTGTGCGCTTTGTTATTGACCTTGAACATACCTGTTTCATTCTCATTCGTATTTCTTCCGTAGTCCCAATTAAGCCAGTATTGTACATTTCCTTAGCTACAGTACATTTGTTTCTATTCTCTTCCATCGATGCACTTCAAAATATTCCGTCTTTTAATTTGTGAAGCAAATAAACAGTCTCCTCTTTATTACAATTGTTGCCTATGTGTATTGAATGGTATGGTTATAACCTGCGAGTTTAGACTGGCGCATGCGCGATATGGAGGGTCCCCCTGGCAGCACACAATCACATTATCTAGGTGTGTTAGTCCAGTTTTTCAAAAAATGAACATAATCAGATTAAGGTGTTTCCATGGGTTGTAGAGTTATCCTCTAGAGCCAAACTATTTGAGAAATCTTATTAATGTAGTGCATGGAAATGTAGTAAATGATTGGACTAGATTTGTGATAGCCCCGCTCATTGATTTTGATGGGTGAGTTTCACAGATACAATTCATGAAGCGCTTACACACATGTTATAATTAAATAAATCGTGAAATGATTACTTACACCATGAAATAATCAAATCAATATATCATTAAATAAATAAATAAATATCAAGATTATTGAATATACTTTTAAATTTAAAAATGATATTTTATAACACATTTGTGTATTTATTTCTAATAAAACTAATTGATAACAGAACTTATTTAAAAAATAATTGAATTAATTTGTCCCGGTCGACCTTCCAAAAAAAGTATTTTATTGCTGGTATAAGGAAAAAAAAAAAAAAAAAAACACGGTATTTTTAAAATTAAATTTTTCAAAAATCTAAAATCCTTCACAAAACAAAAGCAGTTTGCTATGAAATGCGACCTCAGGCAAAAAATAAATGTCAAACATTGTAAGCACAATGGAAGTGGGTGCCGAAAACAGAGGGCTCATATTTTAGGGCACCAAGGCAAGTTTGAAGGGCACCACGGTAAACATTATTTTCTTTTGAGACAGGGGCTCCAAAGCATGCATGCATGTATATATATATATATTATATCCATCCATTTTCTACTGCTTGTCCCTTTCGGGGTCGCGGGGGGTGCTGGAGCCTATCTCAGCTGCATTCGGGAGGTAGGTGGGGTACACCCTGGACAAGTCGCCACCACATCGCAGGGCCAACACAGATAGACGGACAATATTCACTCACTAGGGCCAATATATATATATATATATATATATATATATATATATATATATATATATATATATATATATATATATATATATTAGGGGTATGGGGAAAAATGTATTCGAATTTGAATTACGATTCTCACGTTGTGCGATTCAGAATCGATTCTCATTTTTTAAAAATCTATTTTATTTTATTTTATTTATTTTTTTAAATTATTTGTATTTTATTTTATTTTTTTATTAATCAATCCAACAGAACAATACACAGCAACACCATAACAATGCAATCCAATTCCAAAACCAAACCCGACCCAGCAACACTCAGAACTGCAATAAACAGAGCAATTGAGAGGAGACACAAACACGACACAGAACAAACCAAAAGTAGTGAAACAAAAATGAATATTATCAACAACACTATGTATATTAATACACATTTCAACATAGCAGTGATTAAAAATCCCTCATTGACATTATCATTAGACATTTATAAAAAAAAAAAAAAAAAAGAACAATAGTGTCACAGTGGCTTACACTAGCATCGCATCTCATAAGCTTGACAACACAATGTGTCCAATATTTTCACAAAGATAATATAAGTCATATTTCTGGTTCATTTAGTAGTTAAAAAAAATTTACATTATTGCAATCAGTTGATAAAACATTGTTATTTACAATTATAAAAGCTTTTTACAAAAATCTACTACTCTGCTTGCTTGTCAGCAGACTGGGGTAGATCCTGCTGAAATCCTATGTATTGAATGAATAGAGGATCCTTTTGAATCGGGAAAAAAACGTTTTTGAATCGAGAATCGTTTTGAATTGAAAAAAAAAATCGATTTTGAATCGAACCGTGACCCCAAGAATGGATATTGAATTGAATCGTGGGACACCCAAAGATTCACAGCCCTAATATGTATGTATATACAAACACACATACAAGTATGCTATAAGCAGCAGTATATTTAGCTTCAAAAGTATAAGGTTGTAAATCCTCATTTGTCCAAAAATAGCCATCTTCGTTGTCTGTTACTAAGTCGGCCACGATTAGAAAAACACTTGTGTTTAATTCCAGAAGTAGAAACACACATTTGTTGCCAGATGTCAGGCGTGTGCTGCTATGGAAACATAAATCAAAGCGCGCAATAAATCAGTACGGCTAATGATTAATATGATCAAAATAGGGTAAATATTGAACATATTACATATTATTATGAACGTGTCTGTTACTACATTATATAGAGATTTGAAGTGTGCATATAAAATGTTAATGGAGGGTTTATTGGTTGTTTTAGTCCCTGTCTACACTAAGTCGGAGAGCTCCTTAAACAAATAATTATTTAGCCTAAGCCCCGTATCAGCCACACTAAACCATCGTTTAAGATTCTCCTCCTTGGATAGATTTTTACACGGGTAAGTGTGCCGTGTATTTCTTAAATCTCCGGCTCTTAGCTCCGTACGGACTCATTGATCGTGAGTTCGGAGAGGAAGTTACGTCAGAAAGACCGCGCCCCACACAGGAAGTGACGTCAGAAAGAACGTGCCGCAGCCAGCTCGGCGAGTCATCCTGACATGCCCGTGTTTCTCCTTCTTCATGTACAGACGCTTGTGGGAATCACACATGAATACCTTCAGAGAAGGAAAAGCGCGATTGCAGCTATTTGGGATACAACACAGCAATATTGAGCGACGGTTTTGGATAAGCCCTGAGAGAACGGCAGCCTGGTGGGATATGTTTGTCAATGACTTTGTGTTGTGTCCAGGTCAGCTGTGATTATACCTACCGAAAAACTTTGTCTATTTGTCGAAGGAGAGTCAACGAGAATGCGGGCTCCCATGGAGGTAATAAAAAAGGTAGCGTGTTCTTTGTTGTACCTGGCCGACGAGGCAAGACTACGGAAAATGGCGAATGCATTTGGACTGGCAAAGCAGACTGGATCAGTTATTGTCCGCCATGTATGTCGAGCAATTACTCAACGTCTTGGTCCAGAGTATATAAAGTTTGCTAAGAAGTTGTTTACTTTCACATGTCCATTAGAGCAGTGTTTTTCAACCACTGTGCCGCGGCACAAATAGGCGAATTTAGATAATATCCCACGGCACACCAGACTGTATCTTGCGGCACACTAGTGTGCCGTGAGATACAGTCTGGTGTGCCGTGGGATATTATCTAAATTCGCCTATTTGGGTTAAAAGTATTTTTTGCAAAACACTAATTATAGTCTGCAAATTATGTGTTGTTGTTGAGTGTCGGTGCTGTCTAGAGCTCGGCAGAGTAACCGTGTAATACTCTTCCATATCAGTAAGTGGCAGCCGGTTGCTAATCACTTTGTAGATGTCAGAAACAGCGGGAGGCAGTGTGAAGGTAAAAAGGTATCTAATGCTTAAACTAAAAATAAACAAAAGGTGAGTGCCCCTAAGAAAAGGCATTGAAGCTTAGGGAAGGCTATGCAGAACGAAACTAAAACTGAACTGGCTACAAAGTAAACAAAAACAGAATGCTGGACGACAGCAAAGACTTACTGCGGAGCAAAGACGGCGTCCACAATGTACATCCGAACATGACATGACAAACAAAAATGTCCCCACAAAGAAGAATAAAAACAACTGAAATATTCTTGATTGCTAAAACAAAGCAGATGTGGGAAATATCGCTCCAAGGAAAACATGAAACTGCTACAGGAAAATACAAAAAAAAAAGAGGAAAAGCCACCAAAATAGGAGCGCAAGACAAGAACTAAAACACTACACACAGGAAAACAGCAAAAAAACTCCAAATAAGTCAGGGCGTGATGTGACAGGTGGTGACAGTACACCTACTTTGAGACAAGAGCTATAGTGATGCATGCTTGGTTATGGTTTGAAATCATATCCAACAATTGCGACAACGACTTTTTACTGTCAACTGAGTTTCGTTTTTTTATATATAGTGATTTCTGCTGGTGGTGTGCCTCCGGATTTTTTCAACGCAGAAAATGTGCCTTGGCTCAAAAAAGGTTGAAAAACACTGCATTAGAGATTTGATTAATTTTTGATGGCTCAGGTGTGATTCACCACAATAGGGCCCCACAGCACGCTGGATTCCAGTTAATTGAAATACCACAACACTAGATATTGTTCAGATAAGTTAAATTTAATTTAAAGAACTTGTCCGCGCATGCGTACTAGGTCGTGTTGCGCCAGCGGACGGAGGGGGGAGGGGGTCTTAAACGACCTTTGTGTGTGTGTGTGGACAAGGATAAGGTTAGGCATACTTGCCAACCTTGAGACCTCCGATTTCGGGAGGTGGGGGGTGGGGGCGGGGGCGTGGTTAAGAGGGGAGGAGTATATTTACAGCTAGAATTCACCAAGTCAAGTATTTCATATATATATATATATATATATATATATATATATATATATATATATATATATATATATATATATATATATACATATATATGTATGTATATATATATATATATATATATATATATATATATATATATATATATATATATATATATATATATATATATATATATATATGTATATATATGAAATACTTGACTTTCAGTGAATTCTAGATATAACTATATATTTATTTTATTATTATGTGGGCTTTGTACCGAGGATGTCGTTGTGGCTTGTGCAGCCCTTTGAGACACTTGTGATTTAGGGCTATATAAATAAAGATTGATTGATTGATTGATTATTATATATATATATATATATATATATATATATATATCAATAAAAGAAATACTTGAATTTCAGTGTTCATTTATTTGCGCATATACACACACACATAACACTCATCTACTCATTGTTGAGTTAAGGGTTGAATTGTCCATCCTTGTTCTATTCTCTGTCACTATTTTTCTAACCATGCTGAACACCTTCTCTGATGATGCATTGCTGTGTGGCACGCACAAAAGGGATTTCATCAAATGCACTAGATGGCAGTAATGTCCTGTTTAAGAGTGTCACAACATTGCTGTTTACGGCAGACGAACTGCTTTACGGTAGACGAAAACGTGACTGCTGTTATTGTGTGTTGTTACCACGCTGGGAGGGCGTTAATGAAACTGCCTAACAATAAACCCACATAAGAAACCAAGAACTCGCCCTCGATCATTCTACAGTTATAATGATTGGGCAGGTACGTTGTTTATATTGTGGGAAAGCGGACTCAGGTCTGCATGGAGCTGGAGGGGGCGTGGCCTCCAGCTCCGCCTGAATTTCTGGAGATTTTCTGGAGAAAATTTGTCCCGGGAGGTTTTCGGGAGAGGCGCTGAATTTCAGGAGTCTCCCGGAAAATCCGGGCGAGTTGGAAAGTATGAGGTTAGGTGGGATTTACCCTGGATAATCTTAGCCGGCTTAGTATAGAAGGGGCCTTAGAGGGCTTTGAAGGCTACAACGGTTACTCCCATTAGCCGCATCTTTCAATGTTTTTTTTTTATCATCTTTAAAATCGTTATAAAACAAAGACATGTGTGTTCTTGTCTCTCATAATGATTGTGAACGATAGGCAAAATCCCAAAAAAGTGCAGTTTCCCTTTTATGGTGAGAGCTGCAGCTTGTGTTGCCATTTTTAAAAGCTTGTTAGAACCACATTTGTTTCAGTGTGAATTCCTTACATTTTAAATTGTTATTATTTATATATTATTTTATGATCATATTTATTATATTTCATTTTGCAATGTTTCTGTTCTTGCATCACGCTGTATGCGTCTTTTGATTGTACCGTTTGCATTTTGACCCATATGAAGCACTTTGTGAGCGCTCTCTGTGGGAAGTGCTATATAAATAAGATTGACTTACTAATTTACATATGACGTCATTAACAAGCTCTTCAATTGTCTGGTGGGAAGAAAAAGACAGGGACAGAAATGTCTTGTCAGTTGTGTTTTTGTGGAATAAAAAGGTTTACATGCATGAAATCACATTTTAAAAAAGCACTGGCAAAGAAATACACAAGTTTTTTGAAGCTTTATTTTATTTTTTTTACACAAATGAAGCTTGTATATTGTGTGTGTGAGTCTGTGCGTGTGTGCGTGCGTGCGTGCATGCGTGCGTGCGTGTGTGTGTGTGTGTGCATGGCTGCACCTTAATCTCGCTTCCCACTTGTTCAGCATTAGTGGCTGTCAGGTGCCTGAAGGGAGGCCCCAAGGCTCAAACCAAAACCAAACCAGCTGCTACTGCTTCAGATCTGAATTGTTTATTGCCCTCGATCTGGTGTGTGTGTGTGTGTGTGAAGGAAATGCACAGCCAAAAACGAAACAAAAACAATGTGATAATCCACTGTTTATGTGACCAAATGTTTGTCATTGTCAACTCTGAATTTGAGCAATTTGTTAACAAGCTTCTTAACTACCTTCTATCTGAAATGCGTCCTGTGCATGTGCGGTTTCACTTTCACTTTGGGTTTACCCCAGCTGCTTATTCCAAAAGCGTTTGAGTGCACGTTGGTGTAATTGAAAAGCCATGCTCAATGTGAAATTCGCGCTGAGACTGTTTTAAGATGCTAAAGGATGAATAGTGTGATTCTCTCCAAAACCAATAAGGTGAGAACCCATCTGGGTAACTTTTTATCCATATCAATTTCCCAGCTGCTTGCCTACTAGCACGCTAATGTGAATTTATAGGTTGTCAAAGGCAACTTTAGTTGAAATTACCTCATGTAGAGCTAAGACGTGCACAGTTTCACTGCAGTCCATGCTAAACAATAGATTATATGTACATTAGGTTCTTGTTTTGGATATCTTGTGTCCGCAGCATTTTTACCACTTTTTTAGTCCTTTGCCTAATTGTTTTTTCTCTGTGCATTCTGGGTTCCTCCAACAGTTCAGAGACACGTATGTTAGGTCATACTTGCCAACCTTGAGACCTCCGATTTCAGGGGGTGGGGGGCGTGGTCGGGGGTGGGGCGGGGGGCGTGGTTAAGATATATATATATATATATATATATAAGAAATACTTGACTTTCAGTGAATTCTAGCTATGTATATATATATTTCATTACATATATATATATATATATATATATATATATATATATATATATATATATATATATATATATATATATATAGAAATAAAAGAAATATTTGAATTTCAGTGTTCATTTATTTACACATATACAAACACATAACGCTCATCTACTCATTGTTGAGTTAAGGGTTGAATTGTCCATCCTTGTTCTATTCTCTGTCACTATTTCAGAACACACACATTATACAAATATACATTATAAAATCAATAATAAAATTTGGGAGTCTGAATTAGGATCAGAAGTTCCTATATAAACATTGCGCACTCACGTCGCCTTTTTGTATTGATTACTGCAGCTGTGCACTGGATTCATTCACAAATACAAACTACAACTCACAAACACTTTAGAGTTAGGCTCCACCATCAGAATGTGTACTTAAACTTATAAAGATCACGTGGATATTATTCAGTGAGTTGATTCACCAAAACTAACCTGTTATACAGGAGGAAAAAGCACACAGGACGTTTCAATTGTTCACAGACTGGTCGCTCTCATCAGAATGACAAGACACTTCCGGTCTGCAGGTGATAGCATTCAATTGGGAAGAAACACCCTACTGCCCCCTACTGACCAATGTGAATACTGATAAATGTGTAATGACAGCTCCAAAAACGAATTCAAACCACAAAATAAAATACATAAATCAACACAAAAATGTGACACATTATGGGTGGGTCACATATGCATGTACAGTAGATGGCAGTATTGCCCTGTTTAAAAGTGTCACAACATTGCTGTTTACGGCAGACGAACTGCTTTACGGTAGACGAAAATTTGACTGCTGCTGTTGTGTGTTGTTACCGCGCTGGGAGGACGTTAATGAAACTGCCTAACAATAAACCCACATAAGATACCAAGAACTCGCCCTCGATCATTAGCTGTTTATATTGTGGGAAAGCGGACGTGTGAACAGGCTGTCAACACGTCACTCAGGTCCGCATGGAGCTGGAGGGGGCGTGGCCTCCAGCTCCGCCTGAATTTTGGGAGATATTCGGGAGAAAATTTGTCCCGGGAGGTTTTTGGGAGAGGCGCTGAATTTCGGGAGTCTCCCAGAAAATCCGGGAGGGTTGGCAAGTATGTGTTAGGTTATATGAAAGCTATAAAGTTGACTTGAGGTAAATGGTTATGTCTTGGCAGTGGTGTGCCGTCAGGGCCAGCAAGGCCTTCTCTGCTGGCCAAACATAACCAGAAATCATGATCATAATTAAAGATACAATAATTTTTTTATTTACTTTCCCTAAATATCTAAAAGTATTCATATTCTCTTCATGTCAGATTATAATAATAATAATAATAAATTTTATTTATAAGGCGCCTTTCTGGGCACTCAAGGACACCGTACAAAATCACAACAATAAAATCAAATTGGATAAAAAACAACAACAACAACAACAACAAAGAGAAACGAAAAGATGATTACAATGAATAAGCAGTCAGGAATAGGTGTGTTTTGAGTCTTGATTTGAAGAGGGATATTGAATCTAAGTTGCAAAGGTCTGGTGGTAAAGAGTTCCAAAGATGTGGGGCAGAGCGGCTGAAAGCTCGGGCACCCATGGTGGACAGTTTAAATAAAGGGACAGTGAGATGGATGGATGAAGAGGATCTTAGGGAACGTGAGGGCGTGGCGACATGGATCAGGTCAGAGAGATATGATGGAGAGAGGTTATGGATGGCTTTGAAAGTGAGGAGAATTATTTTAAAGTGGATGCGATGTTTGATGGGTAGCCACTGGAGTTGCTGCAGAACAGGGGTGATGTGCTGGATTGAAGGGGTTCTGGTGATTATCCAAGCTGCAGAGTTCTGGAGAAGCTGAAGTTTGTGAAGTGATTTGTGAGGGAGACCAAACAGGAGAGAGTTGCAGTAGTCCAGGCGAGAGGTGACCAGGCTATGGACTAGTATGGCAGCAGTATGAGGCGTAAGGGATGGGCGAAGGAATTATGTTCCTTCCAGTGCTGTTGTTTTTAGGTTAGAGTTTTTATCCAATCAAAATTCAGCTAGCTTATGTTGCCATGCTGTAGGAAATCTGCCCAGGGCTTTCAGAATCAACAATGCTGGCGTCTGTGCACTGTAAGTGAACGGACACATACAGTTGATAGATAATTGTGATAGCCAATTAGATCACAAGTTTTTGTCAGTAAGGCCTTCTAGCTGGCCTCACGTTGAACGTGACATTTACGCGTCCTGTGATTGGATACTCACTGGTTTGAGCCGTGGCGGTGCTATGCAGATCAGCAGAACCACACCCGGGACCCGTTAGCGGATACATTTAATGTAGGTCCTTTTTTAACCCACAATGGCCGAAGGATGGCAACAAGTTGATTAGGTGGCAGATATATATTTGCAAGGCCATTTTCAAGAAGGATATTTAAAGAGAAACTACATCTTGTGAGACGACGTCGGCCAACCCCGGAAGCCACAATGAAATGGGGAAGTGCCCGCCATTTCCACTCGAATCAACCGACTACGAGCGGTACCACTGGCTTATACGGCGTTGAATGGGTGCTACAAATTGTGAGTTCAATTATTGTATTTCTTTATTTTTTCACGTTTAATACATTTTTTACAATTTAAATTTTGACATTACCACATTTAGTTGCTGATGCCGGTTTATTGAGTTTTACATAGGCCAGAAAATAACCCGTTTTGTACACTGTTGATGTGAATCAATAAACAGTAGTGCTTAAATGTGTTTATGTATAGAATTTCTCCAGCAATAGTGAAGTGAAGTGAGGTGAATTATATTTATATAGCGCTTTTCTCTAGTGACTCAAAGCGCTTTACATAGTGAAACCCAATATCTAAGTTACATTTAAACCAGTGTGGGTGGCACTGGGAGCAGGTGGGTAAAGTGTCTTCCCCAAGGACACAACAGCAGTGACTAGGATGGCGGAAGCGGGAATCGAACCTGGAACCCTCAAGTTGCTGGCACGGCCACTCTACCAATCGAGCTATACCGCCCCCACATAGTCATGTGGTGACATAAATGATGGTGTTTTGAGAAGTAATCATTGAAGTCGGACATCACTGAAGGCCTAGGTAGGAAACGCACGGCCCACCACTGTTTCTTGGTATGCTTCTGTAACAGTCTAGTACAAATCGTGCACCATCTGCAAAAATGTCTTAGAATGCTGTAAAGACACCTCAGATCAGTCGCTGGCTATATGTTTGCATTGATAGTTCTTTTTTAACATTATTGATGTAATATTTAAAAAGGTAGGGAACTCTGACAGCGTCTTGAAAAAGTGCAGAAGTCATTAAAAAAAGTGCTTCTTGAAATAAGGACTCAAAGTTGACAAAACGGCAAATAAAAAGGCACTCTCTTTTCCTATTAAAGTACCTTTAATATTCACGGCATGTCGTTATTGACCTTACTGAATGCACTTCAGCCATCATATGTGTTATGTCGAATTAGGGCCATCTAAATTAACACATGTTTAATCTAGCGCTGTCAAAATTAACAAGTTAACTCGTGTGATTATTCACCAAAAATTATTACATTAATCATGAAAACTCTTAGATTAATCATGCCATTTATTTTGACCGTACATGTCACGGCCCGGGTGCATTCTAATGCGCATTCATCTGGGCGCTGCGCTGAGCGCACCTCCAAGCGCGTGCCACTGCGGCAGCAGCTGAACCGGTGCAATCAATCAGCAATCACACACCTGTAGCTTATGAGACGCCGGGCTTCTTAAGCCAGAGCAAACCTGCGTTCCGGGCCAGAACATAGTTACCTGTTCCGTACAGTAAGCCGAAACATCTAGCTCTATGCGCACTCTCTCGCTCCGTGTTTCCCCACCTCTGTGCTCATTGTGTGTTGTCCTGTGTCGTGTTCCCGCAGTCCCTCTTCACTCCCCGGATTCAAGCTGTGTGACTTGTCTCCCTGGATTCCCTCTGGTCTTCTTGCTGCCTTCCTGGATCTCGACCTCTCGCCTGGACACAGACTCTGACGCCTCGCTCCTGCCCTTGACCTCACACATGCCCACGGACCTCCGAGCTTGCCTTGGCCTACCTGGACTTCCGCTTGTCACTCAACACGCACCTTCAACAACTCCCTGTAACACTCAACATATAATCACTTCACATAGTCGCACACTATACACATTTTAGATTAGTTACACGCCTTATTTCCTATTGTATTTAATAATAGATAGAGCTAAACTACGTCATTGCTTCTTCCCCCTGTACCATAACAGTACAAGCTCTTTTACCTTAACTATACGGTCAGTGATCAGACCAATTTATACACCAGTACAAAAATGAGTGAGGAGACTCCGACTGTTGTGCTCTCTGGCAAATTTTACACCAAAATACAGCTTAAAAGAACTTTAGATAAAACTGCTACCAAGTTGTGTATAACTGAATGACATGCATTCAAGTAAAATGTTAAAAACGTTCCTTAATGACATTCTGACAATGAAATTGCATTTGTATACAAATATTGGGTTCATTTCTTAAGCAAATTTTAATAAAATGTGATTAATCTGATGTAAAAACAATTATTCATTTGACAACCCTAGTTAAATCACAAAAAAATATCACATTAATCTTGTATATATGCAGATTAATCACGCAATTTATTTTGACCATACATGCTCCTTTACGTTAACCATAGATGGTTACCTGAAATTTGGTGCTCGGATGTTATACGGTCAGTGTTAACACCAGTGTCAAGATGAGTGGGAAGACTCCAACTCAGTGCTCGGTGACAAGTTTCACTCCTAAATACACCCTGTTGGCTAGTTTTGAGCAAATAAAGGAAATGTATTTAAGTGACTGTATTTACTTTATTACTGCTTTCCAAACATACAAATAGCCATACTTTTATCCAATGGACCAATATTTGAAAAAATAACAATTCTAAATGTTTACCACAATTTAGATTTAAGATTCATGGGTGCCATCCATCCATCCATCCATCTTCTTCCGCTTATCCGAGGTCGGGTCGCGGGGGGTGCATTGTTTGTAAAATCTTTCGGTGCTTTCTGCTATGTTGCTGTCAGTCGCAAACGAGTACGATACTCTCGTATTACGTCATCTTTTAAGATTAGAGCGGCCATATTTTGTATCAGAGCTCCAATCATCTGATTCATGACCTTTTCGATTTGTACCGATTCATTTTTACACCCTTAGAGTTGAGGATATAATGCTTAAAGGTCTACTGAAATGAAATTTTTTTATTTAAACGGGGACAGCAGATCCATTTTATGTGTCATAATTGATCATTTCGCGATATTGCCATATTTTTGCTGAAAGGATTTAGTATAGAACAACGACGATAAAGTTCGCAACTTTTGGTCGCTGATAAAAAAAAGCCTTGCCTGTACCGGAAGTAGCGTGACGTCATAAGTTGAAAGTCTCCTCACATTTCCCCATTGTTTACATCAGCAACGAGAGCGATTCGGACTGAGAAAGTGACGATTACCCCATTAATTTGAGCCAGGATGAAAGATTTGTGGATGAGGAACGTGAGAGTGAAAGGACTAGAGTGCAGTGCAGGACGTATCTTTTTTCGCTCTGAAGAGTTCATTGGATTCCACACTCTCTCCTTTTTCTATTGTGGATCACGGATTTGTATTTTAAACCACCTCGGATACTATATCCTCTTGAAAATGAGAGTGGAGAACGCGAAATGGACATTCTCAGTGACTTTTATCTCCACGACAATACATCGGTGAAGCACTTTAGCTTCAGAGCTAATGTGATAGCATCGTGCTTAACTGCAGATAGAAACAAAATAAATAAGCCCCTGACTGGAAGGATAGACAGAATTAAGATCAACAATACTACCAAACTCTGGACCTGTAACCACACGGTTACTAATGCTGTTGCTAACGACGCCATTGAAGCTAACTTAGCTACGGGACATCGACAGAGCTATGCTGAAAACATTAGCTCTCCACCTACGCCAGCTCTCATCTGCTCATCAACACCGGAGCTCACCTGCGTTCCAGCGATCGACGGCGCGACGAAGGACTTCGCCCGATCATCGATGCGGTCGGCGGCCCGGAGGAGGATGAAGTCAACCCAGATAGGTGAGGACAGCGGTGCGGCGGCGGGAATTGTAGCTTTCGACGACACCCCGGCCGCCATCAGAGTCGGCAAGAAACATATATTTCCCCAAAGTTACGTACGTGACATGCACATAGCGGCACGCATGTACGGGCAAGCAATCAAATGTTTGAAAGACAAAGCTGTAGTCACGGTAGCGCGTCTGCTAGCCAACTCAAAGTCCTCCTGGTTGTGTTGCTGCAGCCGCCACGCTAATACACGATCCCGCCTACAGGTTTCTTCTTTGCAGTCTCCATTGTTAATTGAACAAATTGCAAAAGATTCACCAACACAGATATCCAGAATACTGTGGAATTTAGCGATGAAAAAAGACGATTTAAGCTGGCGACCGACCTATTCCAAAATGTCTGATTAAACTATTGACGTCACGCGCATACGTCATCATACAGAGACGTTTTCAACCGGAAGTTTCCCGGGAAATTTAAAATTGCACTTTATAAGTTAACCCGGCCGTATTGGCATGTGTTGCAATGTTAAGATTTCATCATTGATATATAAACTATCAGACTGCGTGGTCGGTAGTAGTGGGTTTCAGTAGGCCTTTAAGCAAATATATCTGATATAGTAGGAAAACATGCTGGAACCGGTTTGTTGAAAGTATGCATTTCTGACTTTCTTATCAGATGTTAAATATTGTATTTCAGTTTTTATGATAACAATTTAATAACACCACTGTCGTGCATGATTATCGTCTTGTTAATAATAAATCTCAGAGCTCAGAAACCTCCATCCGTCCATTTTCTAACGCTTGTCCCAATAGACGTTTATCAGCAATCTATTATTTTAAACCAGCACATTAAAATAGCAAAATTTACAAAACTGGCGACAAACACCAATTTACAAATTACAGACCTGTTTCTTTACTTCCACAATTTTCGAAAATCTTTGAAAAATTATTCAACAACGGATTGGACAAATTCGTAAACAAAAGTGGAACACTCGCAGTGAACCAATACGGATACAAAGCTAACATTTCTACATCAATGGCATTAATCGAAATAACGGAAGAGATTACCAATGCAACAGATAGTGAATATATACTATATACAAACAGTGCGCAGCGGCAGTGTTCATGTATTCAACAAAAGCATTCGGCACAAATCACAATATTTTAATAGTAAATTGGAACAATATGGCATCAGAGGGTTGGTCTTGAACTGGGTAAGCAGCTACTTAATCAATAGAAAACAATACGTGACGATAGGTGAACATATGTCAACAGCGCTACATATATCTTGCGGCGTACCTCAGGGATCAATACTTTAATCTTTATACAAACGACATTTGTAAAATTACAAAGGACTTAAAGCTAGTATTATTTTATATCTGCACCTTATTGCTCTTTTATCTTGCACTACCATGAGCTAATGCAACAAAATGTCGTTCTTATCTGTACCGTAAAGTTCAAATTTTAATGACAATAAAAGGAAGTCTAAGTCTAAGTCTAATTTTGCAGACGACACAACTGCTTTTGTTTAGGAAAGAACACACAAAAGTGAATACAAATATACTACATTTGAGTCTCAGTAAAACAAAAATAATGTTATTTAGTAAGATATAGTAGAAGATTAAGTCAAACACAAATACAAATAGACATTGGAAGAGTAAAATAAATTAAAATTTTTGGTGTAATAATAGATAATAAAATGAACTGGAAAGCTTGTGTAAAAAATATACAACATAAAGTAGCAAGAAACACATCAATAATGAATAAAGCAAAATATGTTCTAGACCAAAAATCACTTCATATTCTCTACTGCTTGCAAGTGTTACCATATCTGAGTTATTGTGCAGAAATATGGGGAAACAACTACAAAAGTACATTTCACTCACTACTGGTGTTACAAAAAAGGTAAGTTAGAATAATATATAATGTTGGATATAGAGAACATACAAACACTTTATTTATTAATTCCAAAATATTGAAATTCAACGACTTGGTGTATTTGCAAAGAGCTAAAATTATGTACAAAGCAAACTATGTGCAACAATTCTTCTCAACGAAAGAGAAGAAATACAACCTTAGAGAAAATTGTAATTAAAACATTTGTATGCATGTACAACACTTAAAACCTTTAGCATATCTGTATGTGCAAATAAATTATTGAATGGATTAAGCAAAGAAGTCAAACAATGTATTAATATGATCCAGTTTGAGAAACTGTTCTAACTACTAGGTTTTAAAAAAATACAAAGAAGAAGAATGATGATAAATGGGGGTATGATTCATTTTATTCAGTGAATCATAACTGACTTAACTATTTATGATTTGATGTGACTGTGCACAAACTGAAAACAGGAAGTGAACATATGTGCGAATAATTGCTGTGAAGTAGAAAAGGGGTAGGATTTAAAAAAGCTTTGCTTCTTCATACTCCTTTGCAGACATGTTGTAAGAAAAACATTTTTAAAATATGTACAATATTTGATGTATCATATTGAAACTGTATACATGTTTGAAATAGACTTAAACTTCAATAAGTCATTAGACATACAGTGACATGTGTGCCAACCGTCTTATTGTTGTAATTGCAGTATGATTTTTCAAACACCCTGAGGTTAGGTTTTGAAGCAAATGAGAGAATTTCAAAGGGAAATTGTTCACTGTCATTATCTACTTTCCAGCTCCTTTTATCTGTCTGATATTTATGTATTTGCTGTGTATGGTATACGTAGGCATGGGCCCCTCTTTGTTTACCAAATGGGGACCAAAGAAAAACATTGAAACAAAACAATAATAATAGGAGTGAGAGATTAATGCAGGGGTCCCCAAACTACGGCCAAGTCTCCAAAATCCGGCCCGCGGCAAGTCCCAAGTTGAAAAAAAAAACATTTAATTTTAATTTTTATAATTTTTTTTAATCAGTCCTTTCTAATCCATTTTCTACCGCTCTGTGTCTCCCCTGCGCTCAGGCAAATCATATTGTCTAAAAATGCATTTTTACATCGATAACGTTACATCAAGTGCGCATTCTTTTAGTCAATTAGTGCGCGAGGAATATATATATATATATGTATATATATATATATATATATATATATATATATATATATATATATATATATATATATATACATATATACATATATATATATGTATATGTATGTATGGGCTTCACGGTGGCAGAGGGGTTAATGCATCTGCCTCACAATACGAAGGTCCTGAGTAGTCTTGGGTTCAATCCCGGGCTCGGGATCTTTCTGTGTGGAGTTTGCATGTTCTCCCCGTGACTGCGTGGGTTCCCTCCGGGTACTCCGGCTTCCTCCCACCTCCAAAGACATGCACCTGGGGATAAGTTGATTGGCAACACTAAATTGGCCCTAGTGTGTGAATGTGAGTGTGAATGTTGTCTGTCTATCTGTGTTGGCCCTGCGATGAGGTGGCGACTTGTCCAGGGTGTACCCCGCCTTCCGCCCGATTGTAGCTGAGATAGGCTCCAGCGCCCCCCACGACCCCAAAGGGAATAAGCGGTAGAAAATGGATGGATGGATGGATGTATATATACATATATATATATATATATATATATATATATATATATATATATATATATATATATATATATATATATCAGTGACGTGCAGTCAGGGGAGGCAGGTGAGGCACGTGCCATCATGGAAAGAAAAAAAATTAAAAAAGAAAAAAACAATTTAAATTGTTATATGTATCCAGTGATTATACTATAAAGTTATTTTCCATTTAACTTCACCAGTTTTACAATATTTTTATTCAAAATCGCTGAATTTTCACATTTGCCGTTCAAATACTGAAAAGAGACTTGCGGGGAGTCACCAGCCAGTTGAGGCACGTCACTGAGTTGAGCCTCACCATGGATTGCGCAATGACTCGGCTAGCTGCTGGCCTGCTGTGCAGTGAGACCGTATTGCTATATGAATTATATTATACATTTCCATAGTTTAGTTAGCTGAGGTATATAATGTACAGTGTATTTTGTCAACAACTGTATGTGTGTAACGTATTTCTTGTGCTGAGCAATCATAAAACTGCTGCGAAAACGCACTGTGTGAGGCTCGCAGTAATCCCGCCTCCTGGTGGTAGAGGGCGCTAGTGATCCCAGAGATCATTCATGCGACTACTCGGCTGCAGAAGAAGGACAACAAGCAGCAACAGTTAGCAGCGATCGTTTATTTTTTCCTCTCGCCTGGACTATTAACATGGAGGATTACATATCTAAAATAAAACAGTTTTCTAAACTGGACTTTCAATCGAAGCAGGAGGTAATACTAAAAGGAAGATCTCCATCGAGACAGAGAGACTTTTAAAACTGAAGAAAGATAAGGAAGACTTCTATAAACAAGTTATCAATGCTTTTGTTCAAAAGGAGCTGCGCATGGACTTCATTTATAAGTAAAGGTAAGACCATAATAACGTTTTTTTTATTAAATGTGCTTTTTTGTGTGCTACAGTTTGTATGTGTAAAGTTAAAGTTAAGTTAAAGTACCAATGATTGTCACACACACTAGGTGTGGTGAAATTTGTCCTCTGCATTTGACCCATTCCCTTGATCACCCCCTGGGAGGTGAGGGGAGCAGTGGGCAGCAGCGGCGCCGCGCCCGGGAATCATTTTTGGTGATTTAACCCCCACTTCCAACCCTTGATGCTGAGTGCCAAGCAGGGAAGAATGCTGGTATGAGCTTTAAACATAACCCGGTAACTGCTGCCAACCAAATGGTGAATAAGATACTCTTTAGGGTTCATATGTTTGTAAGTCTGACTGTGATGTAGTCAGTGCCTCACCAGCCATGAACCTCACCGCACGTCACTGATAGATATATATATATATATATATATATATATATATATATATATATATATATATATATATATATATATATATATATATATATATATATATATATACATACTTTAGGTCAGGAAAAAACACAGAGGCTATATCATCCCTACAAGCCTGTTTCGCAGGTTTCCCTGCTTGTCTCTGCTCAACGAGCAGGGAAACCTGAAAAACAGGCTTGTAGGGATGATATAGCCTCTTTGTTTTTTCCTGACCTAACGTATATTCCGCTCTACCCAGGCATTGAGCACTGTATAACGGATAAACCACAGAAACCTCAACTATATATATATATATATATATATATATATATATATATATATATATATATATATATATATATATATATATATATATCTATATATATATATATCTATCTATATATATATATATATATATATATATATATATATATATATATATATATATGTTGTATATACAGCCCGGCCCCCAATGCGGCCCCCGAGCGCAAGTACACTGGAACAATAAAAAAAAATACTTTTTTTAATCACATATACAATGTACAGTTAAATATTTCTCCAATTCTTTGCAACTTTTTATTTCTGGATTTGCCACAACATTCTTCTCTGTCTCTTAAAATTAATCAAGTGTTCATGTGCTTGTAACAATGTAAACTCCGGATATCATTTTTTCCCTCCACAGTATGCAATGTAATGTCTTTTATGAGTGAAGCAAATAAAGATAAATGAGACAATTGTTGCACTACTGGCACCATTTTCTCAAAAACAAGAGAGGCCCTCTACAAGCACCACCACCAGTCGTGGTGGAATGCATAAGGTCAAACACTGGTGCAGAATTCTGAGTAGCATCAGACTTGAGACATCAGCACCATTCTCACCACGTCACAATGGAAGTGCAGAGTGAAACTGGCGATCCCTTTTTGACATGACTAGATGCATGCTAATACAGAGTGAACTGCCCCAAGACGTCTGGTGCGATGCAGTACAGACTGCAGCTGTCATCAGGAACAAAACGGACACAGGTGCACTTTGCAGCTGGCTCCAAATTAATACAGTCGTTTAAAAACAGATTCAACAAATAAATGTCTATTTGTCAGATTACAATTACCAAGGAGAGAAAAGCAGAGAAAAATAACGGAAGCCATTATTATGCTATTCTATTTTGCGTTCTCTTCTACTGATGTTTTATTGCTGGAACTATACATTGAGAATATCCCGAAAAAACAGATATACAGTACTTACCTTAAATTTTATATTATTAAGACTAATTGACTTTTCAGCAATCACACGCAGAGTTCAGCATTTGCATGCTAAGCTACTGGTGCATTCAAGGTGTAGGCCTACACCAGGGGTCGGCAACCCGCGGCTCTTTAGCGCCGCCCTAGTGGCTCTCTGGAGCTTTTTCAAAAATGTATGAAAAATGGAAAAAGATGAGGGGAAAAAAATTTTTTTTTCGTTTTAATATGGTTTCTGTAGCAGGACAAACATGACACAAACCTCCCTAATTGTTATAAAGCACACTGTTTATATTAAACATGCTTCACTGATTCGAGTATTTGGCGAGCGCCGTTTTGTCCTACTAATTTTGGCGGTCCTTGAACTCACCGTAGTTTGTTTACATGTATAACTTTGTCCGACTTTCTAGGACGTGTTTTATGCCACTGCTTTTTCTGTCTCATTTTGTCCACCAAACTTTTAACGTTGTGCATGAATCCACAAAGGTGAGTTTTGTTGATGTTATTGACTTGTGTGGAGTGCTAATCAGACATATTTGGTCACTGCATGACTGCAAGCTAATCGATGCTAACATGTTATTTAGGCTAGCTATATGTACATATTGCATCATTATGCCTCATCTGTAGGTCTATTTGAGGTCATTTAGTTTCCATTAAGTCATCTCAATTCAATGTATATCTCATGACACACTATCTGTATGTAATATGGCTTTTAATTTGTTTGCGGCTCCAGACAGATTTGTTTTTGTATTTCTGGTCCTATATGGCTCTTTCAACATTTTGGGTTGCCGACCCCTGGCCTACACGAATATCGGAATTTTAATTCGGGTCTGAAAGAGGAACTTTGCCGGTGATTTCAATTATATGAAGGAACAAGAAACAATCCGAATATTTCTGTTTTTCAAAAACCGAACAGTGTAAGTAAGCTGCCCTTCACCTATTGCCGGTCATTGCAGCGCAATAGCGTGCTACGCTAATGGTGTACATCAGTGGTGTCAAACTCATTTTAACTCAGGGGCCACATGGAGGAAAATCTGTGCACACGCGGGCCGGACTATTAAAATCATGGCATTAAAACTAAAAAATAAAGACAACGTCATATTGTTTTCTTTGGCTTACTTTGGCTAAAAATAGAACCAACACATTCTAAAAATATTACAATGAAAATATAGAAAACAAATACCGGCAGCGGTAAAGTTTAGATCCATGAAGGAAAGAAGAAAGTGAATTAATGTTTATTACTGAATAAATTTACATATGCATAAAAATGTGTTTTCTTTTGTATTATTTGTTTTAATGAATTAAGTAAAGTTTATGACAACCTTTTTCAAAAACACAATGTAGAATGTGAGATATAACAGGATAATGCATACATTGTCACGACCCGAGTGCACACCAGTGCGCATGCATGTGTGCGCTGCGCTGGGCGCATCTTCAGGAGCGCGCCAGGCGCGTGTCAGTTCGGCTGCAGCAAGCAGCTGTTATCAATTGCCAGTAATCAGCGCACCTGTCACCGATTAGAGGACCTACCATCATAAGCCGACACAACCTGCTATCCCACGCCAGAACGTAGTCATCTGTTCTCGTACAGTAAGCCGACTCGTGAAGCTCTATGCACACTCCTTGCTCTCTGTTTTCTCTCCTGTCGTGTTCATTGTCTCGTGTCCTCCTTGTCGTCCCTGCAGTCTGCCTTCGTTCCCACGTTACGAGATGTGTGTCTCGTCTTCCCGCGTTCCCTGGCTGCCTCTTGGATCTGGACCTCCCGCCTGGACACGGGCCTCTGACGCCTCGCTGTCGCCCGACTACCTGCCTGTCTCACGGACCTTCGAGCCTGTTTTTCCCCTCCGGGACTTCCGCCTCTCGCTCAACACTCCGGTAACACACAACAGCTAACTCACACACATAGTGGTACACTAACACACATTTTGGATTTATTACACACTTCATTTTATTATTCATATATATTGTGCATATATATATAAATAGAGCTAAAACGACATCCCTCCTGTCTGTGCCGTCTCCTCCTCCAGTACACATAACATACCGTATTTTTCGGATTATAAGTCGCAGTTTTTTTCATAGTTTGGCCGTAAAATATCAAATAATATTATTTATCTTATTCGCGTAAGAGACGAAGCAAATGTCCGCAATCGTCAAACACACGTCAGTAATCTTCACACACGTCAACCAATAAGAATTCGGCGGGGGCGGGTCATGGCAGAAGTGCATTGTGGGTCATGGGATGCTAACTGCTGCTACATCCGTAGCTATTAAAATGGATTATTTCAACATTAGCGGTAACTTATAAAAACTGAGAAGGGCTGAACTAAAATGGCACCGAAAATTAAATCATATATTGCAGATTACAAGCTGGACGTAGTGAAATATGCAGCAGAAAACGTCAATCAAGCAGCAGACAGAAAGAGAGCGGCGCATACCAGGAGCGACAACGAGGTAGAAGATTTCATCGGATTTAGCGATCAGGAGTGACAGATTGTTTGGTAAACGTATAGCATGTTCTATATGTTATAGTTATTTGAATGACTCTTACTATAATATGTTACATTAACATACCAGGCACGTTCTCAGTTGGTTATTTATGCGTCATATAACGTACACTTATTCAGCCTGTTGTTCACTATTCTTTATTTATTTTAAATTGCCTTTAAAATGTCTATTTTTGGTGTTGGATTTTATCAAATAAATTTCCCCCAAAAATGCGACTTGTACTCGAGTGCGACGTATAAATGTTTTTTTCCTTCTTTTTTATGCATTTTCGGCCGGTGCGACGTATACTCCGGAGCGACTTATTATCCGAAAAATACGGTACATTTATCATTTGGTTTCAAAACGGTTACAAAAAAGTGGGACCCCAAACATTTACTGTGGGACCCCATTTTTATGATTTGATGGGGTCCCTGGGACCCCATTTTGAAAATTCCTAGCGCCAACACTGATGAAGTATTGAGGCTTGCAAAACAGCAGCAGGCGGCTGTGGCCTGCGGGCCGGTTCTAATACTAATCAAATATCATCCCAGGGGCCATAGATAATTCATGCCAGATCCGGCCCGCGGGCCTTGACTTTGACACCCCTGGTGTACATGAATGTCTGAATGTTAATCAAGGTCCTAAAGAGGAACTGATAGTTGGGCCTATGATTGGTTTGTGCCATTTTCACCAGGAAAGGCTTGACATACTGGACAGAAAAGAGATTGCAGAGAAATATGTTCAGGTACTGAAAGGAGGAAATATGTTTTAGGGGCCTGTATTGAGTCTTTTTCTATACAGTAGATTAGTTTGGCTGCACTATTACTTCTATATTATTGCTATTTCTGATTATTTCTATATTATTATTATTACTACAATAATTGTTATCACAGCGTTTCCTATAGACTAATTTACTATATTCTAACTGTGTGTAATGTTACAGTGGCCAAAAATATTAAATATACTTGTTGTGGAAAAAAACTTTTTTTAAATGAATTCTTAGGCCTACTACGCTACTGTATTTTATTTCATTATTTTGGTGCGTGGAGAGCCAGGTTGTTGGTTTTTTTGAGGTGGTATTTGGTGAAAAAAAACCACTGATCTATAGAAAAGACAAAGGCAAACTGCACTCAAAGTATGAAAAGAGAATATTTGTTAACAAAAAGAGTCACAATGCAAAAACATTGCCTTAGAAAATATGTGAATGGGACAAATGTTGATCAACAGACATGATACATGACGATCATTTTGAAGTGCAGGGATACTCTTCAAGGATGGGGAAGCAGCCAAGCTATTTTTTCGGAAATGGTTGCAAAAAAAATGAAATTGGTTATTTTATAAAAGGATGGATGGATATTTTTTTTTAACAAAGCAACCTGGATTTAAGAAAGGAAAATAATTTAGATAAACAGAGAGAGTTGTAGGAAAGTGATGACACAAAATAGAATGGGAGTGAAGCATACAGCAGATGGGCTCAGTGTAATTAATTGATTTTATCAGGTTCTTATCAGGTTTTGTCACTTTTTGTTGACAGCAATTATTACAATTTTCCTCTGCAGTAGCTCCTCGTAAACTGTTTTCATCAATTAATGTGTCTTTCAATGTCAATTAATAATAATAATAATAATAACTGGGATTTATATAGCGCTTTTCTAAGTACCCAAAGTCGCTTTACATGTAGAACCCATCATTCGTTCACACCTGGTGGTGGTAAGCTACTTTCATAGCCACAGCTGCCCTGGGGTAGACTGACGGAAGCGTGGCTGCAATTTGCGCCAACGGCCCCTCCGACCACCACCTGTCATTCATCATTCAATTCACCGGTGTGAGTGGCACCGGGGGCAAAGGGTGAAGTGTCCCGCCCAAGGACACAACGGCAGCGATTTTTGGATGGTAAGAGGCGGGGAGCGAACCTGCAACCCTCAGGTTTCTGGCACGGTTGCTCTACCCACTACGCCATGCCGCCCCCGAATTAAACATTAACACTTTTTTTTTTTTAACCATAGACATATAAAGAAGTAAAACTTCTTCAAAGGGCATTAAAAAGGGAGGATATGTAATTTTTGTAATTAATTGGCTTGACTCTTTTAGGTGTACACAATTGAAATGTCCACTGTACAGGACAATTTATGGATGGGCACCAAAACCCGATTCCATTCTGGCACTGTTGCCGACTTTTATGGTAGGAACCGAGCCCAAAAAATAAGAGGCTATCAGTGCCTTATTTTGATGCTATAAGCCCGAGTGCCCCTGGGATAGGCTCCAGCACCCCCGCGACAAGCGGTAGAAAATGGATGGATGGATGGATGGATGGATGGATGGAAGAATGCAACGACTCGAAAAGTGCTTGCCGGTGATATTGTCCAAGTAACGTCTCGTAAGTAATGTAGCGTCCCAACAGAAACAATTACAAACTTTATTGCCAATTTTAAGCAGTCCTCATAAC
This sequence comes from Nerophis lumbriciformis, assembly GCF_033978685.3. Lineage (NCBI taxonomy): Eukaryota > Metazoa > Chordata > Actinopteri > Syngnathiformes > Syngnathidae > Nerophis > Nerophis lumbriciformis. Next base: position 17,005,070 of record NC_084555.2, on the reverse strand, counting down.
CTAGGCTCGCCAGCAGCCACAACAACACATCATTTCCCTTAATTACGCACCAATGACAGCATATTCACGAGCGCGTTGCATTCATGAACACCCGGAATCACAGTAGGAAAGGGAATCATATGGCTCCTTTTCTCACGGTTTACCTGACACATAGAACGTGATGAATGGGGGGGGGTTGCACTATCCACTTCAGCTGCCAGATGTCAGTAGAGTGACACTTTCCATCATTTTCAGCAGACTGCATTGCAAAATGGCTACACCCCTCTACCTCTTACATGGGATCCACCCAGGAATGGGACCATATGAATCCCTTCCCTACTGCAGGAGTTTTAAACGTCACAACTGGAGTCAGTCTGTTTTTTTTTTACACATTCTCTATGTTCTGTATTACTGCAATAGTTATGATAATTTGTTGTAGATTGTATTTCGTATTTATTATTGCATTACTGAGTTATCATCTGATTTATATCACTGATGTATTTAAATTACTAGTCGGTTCAACTTGAATTTCATGTCTATTTTTTGGTTGTTCTATTACATTTACCATGAATTGATTAACGTGGACCCCGACTTAAACAAGTTGAAAAACTTATTCGGGTGTTACCATTTAGTGGTCAATTGTACGGAATATGTCATACTTGCCAACCCTCCCGGATTTTCCGGGAGACTCCTGAAATTCAGCGCCTCTCCCGAAAACTTCCCGGGACAAATTTTCTCCCGAAAATCTCCCGAAATTCAGGTGGACTCAGGTCCATGCGGACCTGAGTCCGCTTTCCCACAATATAAACAGCGTACCTGCCCAATCACGTTATAACTGTAGAATGATGGAGGGTGAGTTCTTGGTTTCTTATGTGGGTTTATTGTTAAGCAGTTTCATTAACGTCCTCCCAGCATGGTAACAACACACAACAACAGCAGTCACGTTTTCGTCTACCGTAAAGCAGTTCCTCTGCCGTAAACAGCAATGTTGTGACACTCTTAAACAGGACAATACTGCCATCTAGTGCATTTGATGAAAGCACTTTTGTGCGTGCCACACAGCAGTGCATCATCAGAGAGGGTGTTCAGCATAGTTAGGAAAATAGTGACAGAGATTAGAACAAGGATGGACAATCCAACCTTTAACTCAACAATGAGTAGATGAGTGTTATGCGTGTGTATATGTGTAAATAAATGAACACTGAAATTCAAGTATTTATTTTATATATATATATATATATATATATATATATATATATATATATATATATATATACATATATATGTATGTATATATATATATATATATATATATATATATATGTAAATATATATATATAATAAAATAAATATTTATTTTTAGCTAGAATTCACTGAAAGTGAAGTATTTCTTGTATATGTAAATATATATATACATATATATATATGTATGTATATATGTGTATGTATATATGTGTGTTTATGTATGTATATATATATATATATATATATATATATATATATATATATATATATGAAATACTTGACTTAGTATTTCTTATATATATATATATATATATATATATATATATATATATATATATATATATATATATATATATATATATATATATATATACATATATATATATATATATATATATATATATGAAATATTTGACTTGGTGAATTCTAGCTGTAAATATAACCCCCCCCCCCCACACACACACACACACACCTCCCGATATCGGAGGTCTCAAGGTTGGCAAGTATGGAATATGTACTGTACTGCGCAATCTACTAATAAAAGTTTCAATCAATCAATAAAAAAAAACATAGATTTGAATGTATTTTTATTTTTAAGTGTCTGTTCGGGCACCATTTAAGCTCTGGCACCATTTTTAAACTACCGATTTTGGTCGTAGTATCGATTAAAATGTTGTTCAAAACAAATTGAATTCAAGTGTAATCAAAGGCCCTTATTTAGCCAGATGTTTTATTATTGATTTAATGGGGATTGGTTAATGAAAATGAAAAACCCTTATTTTGCCTAATGTCCATTCGAAATGTCCCACAATTTAAAATGCAAATGTTGATATATGCCTGTGTTGCCACTTTGACTGGTGGCATGCTGGATAGGAAAATGAAAGCGTTCACACCTGATTTATAAATTTTTTTTAAAGATTTTTTATGAATCATTAAGTGTCTTTGATATTTTGGCTTAAACATTACAGTAAAAGTATACTCACTCAAAACTAGGGCTGTCAAATTGAAAACATTAACTCATGCCGTTAACTACAAAACATTATCGCAACCAGTGGTGTGCCGTCACGGCCAGCAAGGCCTTCTCTGCTGGCCTAACATAACCAGAAATCATGATCATAATTAAAGATAAAAGTAATTTTCTATTTACTTTCCCTAAATATCTCAAAAGTATTCATATTCTCTTCATGTTATATTATGCTCCTTCCATTGCTGTTGTTTTTAGGTTATAGAGTTTTATCCAATTAGAATTCAGCTAGCTTATGTTGCCATGCTGTACCAAATCTGCCCGAGGCCTTCACAATCAACAATGCGGGCGCCCGTGCACTGTAAGTGAACGGGCACAAACATATGACAGACAGTAGCGATAGCCAATCAGATCAGGAGTTGTTGTCAGTAAGGCCTTCTATCTGGCCGAAGGCAGATATATAATGTGATGTTATGAGCTAGGTAACATAAGAACTCCATTACCCAGCATGCCACAGTAGTGAAGAGCATGGCTGGAGCCCCATTTAGGTTGTAGAATGTAGCCATGCTTGACGTTTTAACTTGTTTAAACTTTAAGCCTCGTCTGCATCTTTTATGATTAGACAATACAAGGCTTTTTTCAAGAAGGATATTTAAAGAGAAACAGCTGTCCTGACGATGAAATGGAAAAATTCCACTCGAATTAAAGGGGAACATTATCACAATTTCAGAAGGGTTAAAACCATTAAAAATCAGTTCCCAGTGGCTTATTTTATTTTTCGAAGTTTTTTTGCAAAATGTTACCCAATATACACCCTTCTAACCAACGATTGGTATGTGTTTGTTTGGCATTAAAGGAAACTAACAACTATGAACTAGGTTTACAGGATATGAATTACATTTGGCAACAACATGCACTTTGAGAGTGCAGACAGCCCATTTCAGGCGCGCTAAGAACGTATATTTTTCCACGATTTCAGCACTCAGGTTAACCATACCTAAAGAGACACAAAATACTGCATTACACAAGACTACCCGAATGTACTCGAATGATTGAAAAAAATAAATGTTTTTAAGCTAAATTATTGGTAAACACAGTTTATGTATAATAATTTACGTAAAACCGCGAGTAATGAATAAAGTTTTCATCAATTAATATATTCTGTAGACATACCCTCATCCGCTCTCTTTTCCTGAAAGCTGATCTTTCCAGTTTTGGAGTTGATGTCAGCATCTGCTTTGAGTGTCGCAGGATATCCACACATTCTTGCCATCTCTGTCGTAGCATAGCTTTCGTCGGTAAAGTGTGCGGAACAAACGACTGACCATTTCGTCGGCTCTCACCACAGCCTCGTATTTTGAACAAATTTCGTCCAATTTCTTGCCACTTTCGCATCTTTGGGCCACTGGTGCAAATTGAATCCGACCCTGATCGTGTTGTTACACCCTCCGACAACACACCGACGAAAGTGAGAAAATGGCGGATTGCTTCCCGATGTGACGTCACGTCATCGCTCTGAGAGCAAATAATAGAAAGGCGTTTAATTCGCCAAAATTCACCCATTTAGAGTTCGGAAATCGGTTAAAAAAATATATGGTCTTTTTTCTGCCACAGCAAGGTATATATTGACGCTTACATAGGTCTGGTGATAATGTTCCCCTTTAACCGACTACAAGCGGCACCACTAGCTTATAAGGCGTTGAACGGGTTCTACAAATTGTGAGTTCAAATATTTAATTTCTTTATTTTTTCGTGTTTAATATGTTTTTCGCACTTTTAATATTGACAGTACCACATAAGATATGTTTTAATTGCTAATGCGGGTTTATTGATTTTTAAATGCGCCAGAAAATAACCCGTTTTGTACACTGTTGATGTGGTTCAATGCCCTGTAAATGTGTTTCTGTATAGTATTTCTCCAGCGACGGTCATGTGGTGACATAAATGATGGTATTTTGACAGGTAATCATCGAAGTCGGACATCACTGAAGGCCCGCCACTGATCTCATCAATCGTGTATGTACACAGCTTAATCACACAATTTATTTTGCGCACACATGACCTTAACCGCGGATGGTTGCCTGAAAAGCGACGTGGGTTTATACACTATCAGTGATCAGGTCAATGCATACGCAAGGAGACTCACGCTGTTGACAAATGTTACTCCAAAATAAACCCTGACGGGACTTTAGAAAAAAAAACAGTTTATTGTGCCAGGTTTTGAGCAAAATAAATTACGTGCATTTAAATAAAACATTTAAAAAATGTTCCTGACAAGAAAATTGTATTTGTGTGCAAATGTTGGGGTCATTTAGAAAGTTAATTTAAAATGTTCAAGCAAGTAGTAACCTGTGATTAATCACCCATCCATATATTTTCCACCGCCCGTCCCTCTCGGGGTTACGGGAGGTGCTGGAGCCTATCCCAGCTGCATTAGGGCGGAAGGCGGGGTGCACCCTGGACAAGTCGCCATCTCATCGCAGGGCCAACACAGATAGACAGACAACATTCACACACTAGAGACAATTTAATGTTGCCAATCAACCTATCCTCTTTAGAGATGGGAGGAAGTCTGATTTATCAACAGGGGCGCCGAAAAGAGGGGATAAAGGAGACGGATTCTAGGGGCCCATGATGGAGGGGGGCCCAGAGAGGCCCCTAATGATGATGAAATTATAATACAGAAAAAATAATGACACTGTGTTGGGGGCCCTGTAAAGATTATTTTCATGGGGCCCAAAATCCCTAGCGGCGCCCCTGTTTATCAACATTAAAAAATGTGATTAATCTGATTAACAAAATAACAATTTCATAGCACTACTCAAAACACTTTCCGTCATAGTTTTAAAATGTTATAAATCTCTGCAAGTATATTTAATTTTGTAACTTTTACTGTTTCTGTGGGAGTGCTCTGCAGCATCAAGCTAAATGAAACTATACTGAAAATGCACATCCAATAGGTAACTTCTATCTCATTGATTTTTAGAGAGACAATGGAGAGGTTGGACAGGTTGGATCGAAGCAGAAACCTGTGCTGGTTGAATGCAGAAGGTAATTTATTTTGTGTTTAATCGTATCGTTAGAGCAGTATAAGAGGTAATTAAATGAGAAGTATTTGCAAAGTCCTCTACAATATTAAGATAGTAATCCCTTGTATTGTGGGTACGCATTCAGCTCACTAAAAAAAAAAAAATACATATTCAGTGCTCCATTCAATAAAATGGAATGAATAAAGCGTGCACATTAAACAAAACTGATTAAATAAGATCGTAAATACTCAGTTTCACTACCATATGTCAGAATATAAACTGTGGTGTGTGTTTCCAGCTGGTGCATTTAACTGCCACTTGAGGAAAGTTAGTTTGATCTCGTAATGAAGTTAACGCAGCGCGCAGGCTATCATTCACATCTCCACACACAAATATCCAAATTATTCACAATAAACACCTGCTCTGTGCACCTTAAAGAAAGTGCTCCTCTTCACAAATTTGGCATTTTGTTTTTGGACTTTAGTTTTCTTTCAATGTTTTCTACTGCGTGTTGGCGTAAATATAAATAAATAAATGGGTTGTACTTGTATAGCGCTTTTCTACCTTCAAGGTACTCAAAGCGCTTTGACACTACTTTCACATTTACCCATTCACACACACATTCACACACTGATGGAGGGAGCTGCCATGCAAGGCGCTAACCAGCACCCATCAGGAGCAAGGGTGAAGTGTCTTGCTCAGGACACAACGGACATGATGAGGTTGGTACTAGGTGGGGATTGAACCAGGGACCCTCGGGTCGCTCACGGCCATTCTTCCACTGCGCCACGCCGTCCCAATATGAGTGGGAATGGTTGATTGTTTATATGTGTGTATATATATTTATATGTATGTATATGTGATTGACTGGCCCGGATAGGCTCCAGTTTAGTGTTTTTCAAACTTTTCTGAGCCAAAGCACATTTTTTCCATTGAAAAAATGCAGAGGCACACCACCAGCAGAAATAATTAAAAACTGAAACTCACCAGCCGATATTGACAATAAAAAGTTGTTGTCGCAATTGTTGGATATGACTTTAAAGCATAACCAAGCGTGCATCAATATAGCTCTTGTCTTAAAGTAGGTGTACTGTCACCACCTGTCACATCACACCCTGACTTATTTGGACTTTTTTGCTGTTTTCCTGTGTGTAGTGTTTTACTTCTTGTCTTGCGCTCCTATTTTGGTGGCTTTTTCTCTTTTTTTGGTATGTTCCTGTAGCAGTTTCATGTCTTCCTTGACCACTATTCCCCACACCTACTTTGTTTTAGCAATCAAGAATATTTCAGTTGTTTTTATCCTTCTTTGTGGGGACATTGTTGATCGTCGTGTCATGTTCGGATGTACTTTGTGGACGCCGTCTTTGCTCCGCAGTAAGTCTTTGCTGTCGTCCAGCATTCTGTTTTTGTTTACTTTGTAGCCAGTTCAGTTTTAGTTTCGTTCTGCATAGCCTTCCCTAAGCTTCAATGCCTTTTCAGCATCGTGAGAGCCTCAAGATGCTGTATCCATTCTCCAACTTCAAAAAGAAACTGAAAACTTACCTATTAACCACCTATATTTAATGCCTCATGTGGGGTAGACTACTGTTGGGTTTTGCATGGTTGAATGAATGTATGTATGTATGTGTATGCTTGCTTTAGTACTATTATCTTGTGTTAATCATATAGCGTTGTTTTTTTGTTTTTTTTTGTTTTTTGTTGTTGTGCTTGCTACCATGTTTCATCATTCCATGTATATACTGTCCTCTGCACCCCCTGTCAAAAGCTTCTTCTAGCTCAGGGGTCGGCAACCCAAAATGTTGAAAGAGCCATATTGGACCAAAAATACAAAAACACATCTGTCTGGAGCCGCAACAAATTAAAAGCCATATTACATACAGATAGTGTGTCATGAGATATACATTGAATTAAGAGGACTTAAAGGAAACTAAATTACCTCAAATATACCTCCAAATGAGGCATAATGATGCAATATGTACATATAGCTAGCCTAAATAGCATGTTAGCATCGATTAGCTTGCAGTCATGCAGTGACCAAATATGCCTGATTAGCACTCCACACAAGTCAATAACATCAACAAAACTCACCTTTGTGCATTCATGCACAACGTTAAAAGTTTGGTGGACAAAATAAGACAGAAAAAGAAGTGGCATAAAACACGTCCTAGAAAGTCGGAGAAAGTTATACATGTAAACTAGAGATGCGCGGATAGGCAATTATTTCATCCGCAACCGCGTCAGAAAGTCGTCAACCATCCGCCATCCACCCGATGTAACGTTTGATCAGAACTGCACCCGCCCGCCATCCGCCCGTTGTTATATATCTAATATTAATAAAAAAAAAAAAAAAGGGTGAAAACTACGCGAATTGCACCTTGTGCAGACAAGATTTTTCGATCGGACACGGAGGAATTAGCGATGTAAAAGACCACGTTGGGACAAAAAAACACAAGTCTAATGCCGTTGCTAGCGATACAAGTGGAAAACTTTCAACGTTTTTCGTCGCCCAAACAGATTCTTTGGATGTGATAAATGCCGAAGTTTTATTTACGGAGGCAATAATTGAGCATGGACTTCCAATCGCACTGGCTGATCACATGGGACAGTTAATAATGTAATGCAACCTTTAAAAATCATTACGCGGTGATCGCGATCCCAAAAATAAACTTTTCTTGCATGATAATGTCCAGAAAAATTCGCTTTATATTACTATAGAGTCCTTTTAACGAATGAGTTTGATGGTTTATCACAAACCTTAAATGAAAGAAGTCCTTTGTTCTCCTGCACCGTGCATGCACAATCCTGTCGGCTGTATTTCACAGCACGACATACTGTTAAAAGTGTTTATACTATTTATACTTTCAATTAACAAATTGAAGTCTTGTGAAAGGTTGACAAGATAACTGGCATTAACTGTCAAAATAATTTCAAACTATTGAAGTTAGCTTACAGAATAAACATGTCAATCAACCCATATGATTTTTGCTGTAATATTTTTGTTTTGAAAAGTCACTGTGACTGATAGAAAAGTGATGGTTTTAGCAACATTTTAACCTGTCTGAATGCTAATAATCATTTTGCGTCGGGGGGCGAAGCCCTGAACCCTCCACCAGGACTTTGTCCTGGACCTACCGGGGCCTGCGGCCCTTGGACCCTGGCTACTAGGTTTTTCTGATTTAAAAGTTGGCAGGTATGGTGAGGTTATAAAGCTTTTGCCTGTTAAAGAAAGGAGACTGATCCAATGCACAGACATTCGCGTGCCACGCTGTCACGACCCAGACGCACACCAGTGCGCAATCATATGGGAGCCGCGCTGAGCGCACCTCCAAGCACGTCTCGCTGCCGGCGACGGCCGGGTATGGGCCCACGCTCCAGCGCCATCCATTTTCAGGGCTAGTTGATTCGGCAGGTGGGTTGTTACACACTCCTTAGCGGGTTCCGACTTCAATGGCCACCGTCCTGCTCTCTATATCAACCAGGGTGAGCCCCACCCCTTTCGTGAGCGCACTGCGCGCGGAGTGACCCCTGTTACGCGCCCCCGGCAACAGGGGTGGCAAGCAGGTAAGCTGCGCGGGCGGAGCGCGCGGAGTGACCCATGTTACGAGCCCCCGGCCACGGGGGTGGCGGGCAGGTAAGCTGCTTACCTGCTGCGCGTGACGCCGGCCGCGGCGAAAGCGGACGAGGCGGGCTGTCGGTGCGGTGGGCGCGGTAGTGACCCTGGACGTGCGTCGGGCCCTTCTCGCGGATCGCCTCAGCTACGGCTCCCGGTGGGGCCCTCTCGGGGGAAGGGGCCTCGGTCCCGGACCCCAGCGAGGCGTCCCTTCTCCGCTCCGTAAAAGTGTCCATCTCTTTTCTTTTTTTTTCTTCTGTTGTGGCATATGCAGCAGGTGCCTGCTCGTTTTTCGTATGTGGGTAACAACATTTAACTATGTATATATATTTCCGAATTGGTTTAACTGCCACCCGCAAAAAAAAAAAAAAAAAAAAAAAAATCTAATTAATCCGCCCGACCCGACCCGCGAGCGGATAAAATCTTATTTTTTTTTATTTCATCCGCCTGATCCGCGGATAATCCGCGGACTCCGCGGTTGTGTCCGCAAACCGCGCATCTCTAATGTAAACAAACTACGGTGAGTTCAAGGACCGCCAAAATTAGTAGGACAAAAAGGCACTCGCCAAACACTCGAATCAGTGAAGCATGTTTAATATAAACAGTGTGTTTTATAACAATTAGGGAGGTTTGTCTCATGTTTGTCCTCCTACAGAAACCATATTAAAACTTCTTTTTTTTTCCCCTCATCTTTTTCCATTTTTTATACATTTTTGAAAAAGCTCCAGAGAGCCACGAGGGCGGCGCTAAAGAGCTGCATGCGGCTCTAGAGCCGCGGGTTGCCGACCCCTGTTCTAGCTTATTTGGGGGACCCTTTCACGTACCAACATCTTTAAATGATGATATTCACTACTATTGTAATTGTTATATGGTATTGTGAATAAACTAAACTTGAACTCTTAGGGCACTCACCTTTTGTTTATTTTTGGTTTAAGCATTAGACACCTTTTTTACCTGCACGCTGCCTCCCGCCGTTTCCGACATCTACGATGCAATTAGCTACCTGCTGCCACCTACTGATATGGAAGAGTATATTGTGGTAAGTCTGCCGATCTCCAGACAGCACAGACACTCAACAACAACACATTATTTGCGGATTACTGGTTTGCAAAAAATATTTTTAACCCAAATAGGTGAAATTAGATCATCTCCCACGGCACACCAGACTGTATCTCCGCGGCACAGTGGTTGAAAAACACTGCTCTAGCTCACGTGTGACCCTAATAAACACAAGCGGTATAGGAAATGGATGTTTTCTACTGAGCGTCATTAGTTACAGCTGTGTCTCATCCAGGTCAGCCTCGCTGTCTCATTAGTATCTGTATTTAGTACCCAGCTTTCTGTACAGTACTTGTCAGGCTGTCATTCATGTCATTGTTGAGGCTGCCCTCTCTTGTTCCTGTCATTAACCACACCTGTTTCCAGTCTTTCTGACCCGCTCCGCTTTCTCTTTCAGTTCCCTTGTTTAGAGTTCCCTGGGGGCGAAGCCACCTGCGCGCACCTGTTGGTAATATCCTAATCAGGCTTTCGTAAAGCAATGCAGAAAGATGCCGGACTGTTATCTGTGCCACAAGCTCTGTGAGGATAGGATAGCACTTTATTGCCCTTGCACTTAAAAAGTAAAACAAAATTACATTTTCAGACATACATTGTAAAGGGTGACAGAAGCTGTTGGGTTGCCACTCGGCCGCGTCCTGTAAAAATGTGGGGAAAGGTGGATGGGGCGGCATGGCGTAGTGGGTAGAGCGACCGTGCCAGAAACCTGAGGGTTGCAGGTTCGCTCCCCGCCTCTTGACATCCAAATCGCTGCCGTTGTGTCCTTGGGCAGGACACTTTACCCTTGCCCCCGGTGCCGCTCACACTGGTGAATGAATGATGAATGAATGATGGGTGGTGGTTGGAGGGGCCGTAGGCGCAAACTGGCAGCCTTGCTTCCGTCAGTCTACCCCAGGGAGGCTGTGGCTACAAATGTAGCTTACCACCACCAGGTGTGAATGAATGATGGGTTGATGATGAGCAGGGGTCCCCAAACTACGGCCTGCGGGCCAGATCCGGCCCCCCCAGCATCCAAATTCCGGCCCACAGGAAGTCCCAAGTTAATTTTTTTTTTTTTTTTAATCTTTCCTTTCTAATCCATTTTCTACCGCTTGTTACTCTTGGTGTCTACTAGTCGCTCAGGCAAATCATCCATCCATCCATTTTCTACCGCTTACTCCCTTCGGGGTTGCGGGGGGCGCTGGAGCCTATCTCAGCTACAATCGGGCGGAAGGCGGGGTACACCCTGGACAAGTCGCCACCTCATCGCAGGGCCAAGACAGATAGACAGTCAACATTCACACTCACATTCGCACACTCGGGCCAATTTTTAGTGTTGCCAATCAACCTATCCCCAAGTGCATGTCTTTGGAGGTGGGAGGAAGCCGGAGTACCCGGAGGGAACCCACGCAGTCACGGGGAGAACATGCAAACTCCACACAGAAAGATCCCGAGGCCGGGATTTAACTCACGACTACTCAGGACCTTCGTATTGTGAGGCAGACGCACTAACCCCTCTTCCACCGTGCTGCCCTATATATATATATATATATATATATATATATATATATATATATATATATATATATATATATATATATATATATATATGTATATATATATATATATATATATATATATATATATATATATATATATATAAACAGCCTGGCCCCCGGCCAAATTTTTTTAACCCAATGCGGCCCCCGAGTCAAAAAGTTTTGGGACCCCTGGCTTTGAGTATCTAATAATAGAAAAGCGCTATATAAAATCTAATACATTATTAATATTATTATTATGGGGGTGAGTAAAAAAGAAAAAGGCAAACGCAGACTACGATCCTATGGAGAGGGGGAGTGTCCAGCAACACTAAACTATGTTTTTGATTTTTGTCTTTTAAAAACAATGTTTCACACTACAAACCATCTAATGCATACTTGCCAACCCTCCCGGATTTTCCGGGAGACTCCCGAAATTCAGCACCTCTCCCGAAAACCTCCCGGGACAAATTTTCTCCCGAAAAACTCCCGAAATTCAGGCGGACCTGAGTGACGTGTCAACAGCCTGTTTTCACGTCCGCTTTCCCACAATATAAACAGCGTGCCTGCCCAATCACGTTATAACTGTAGAATGATCGAGGGCGAGTTCTTGGTTTCTTATATGGGTTTATTGTTAGGCAGTTTCATTAACGTCCTCCCAGCGCGGCAACAACACACAACAACAGCAGTCACGTTTTTGTCTACCGTAAAGCAGTTCGTCTGCCGTAAACAGCAATGTTGTGACACTCTTAAACAGGACAATACTGCCATCTACTGTACATGCATATGTGACATTAACATCTATGGCTTTTAGAGAGTGCAGTGCACAACTGCGCACACAACAAGGAGACGAAGCAGAATGCATCATCAGAGAGGGTGTTCAGCATGGTTAGAAAAATAGTGACAGAGAATAGAACAAGGATGGACAATTCAACCCTTAACTCAACAATGAGTAGATGAGTGTTATGTGTGTGTATATGTGTAAATAAATGAACACTGAAATTCAAGTATTTCTCTTATACATATATATATATATATATATATATATATATATATATATATATATATATATATATATATATATATAGCTAGAATTCACTGAAAGTCAAGTATTTCTTATATATATATATATATATATATATATATATATATATATATATATATATATATATATATATATATATAGCTAGAATTCACTGAAAGTCAAGTATTTCTTTTATATATATATATATATATATATATATATATATATATATATATATATATATATATATATATATATATGAAATACTTGACTTGGTGAATTCTAACTGTAAATATACTCCTCCCCTCTTAACCACGCCCCCAACTCCGCCCCGACCACGCTCCCCACCTCCCGAAATCGTAGGTCTCAAGGTTGGCAAGTATGATCTAATGTACGATTCATTTGGTTATGGTTTCATGTAAAGATGTTTAAAATTAATTGCTGCAGGGCATACTAAGAGCACTTTAATTTTACCAGCGAAAGAAAACAACACAATATATGATATACTTGATCATTTGTAGTGTGAAATATGTATATTAAATGACAAAATAAAACGTAGTTCCTTTTTCTTAGGGTTTTTTCAAACTTAACAATCAAGTTAACTCATGTGATTGATAACAACAAATTGGCGCATTAATCATGCATTTACACAGATTTGTTTTGACCGTACGTGGTCCTTTACCTTAAGTGCGGATGGTTACCTGAAAGATGGCGCGGGTTGTTATACGGTCAGTGATCAGGTCAATGTATATTAGGGATGTAAATCACTTTGTGATGCACATTTCGATTCGCATCTCAATACATGGGTTCCAATACGATTCAATAATTATTTATTTATAAAATAGAACGGTTTGATGCGATTGAATTTATATATGAACGATTTGATAAGATTCGTTACGGTGTATGAACGATTCGATGCGATTCAATTTATGTACGAACGATACGATAAAAATTCGATGCAGTCTATGAACGTGACTCGCTTGCTCCGTATCTCACAAAATGTTTTGGGGAAACTAAGTGAGATTGATACTATTTGGATCATATCTCACATCATTACTCACAAACTTTGTTCGTCTTTTAATGTTATAAATCAGAAATATATGTTTTTCCGTTACTCTGGTACTTTAACACCCACAAAATTTTAGTCTGAAAAAATATTTTTCCATATATTAGCAGTAAACTAAAAACCGCAAATATATACGTTGTGAAATGAGTTATTTACATATACAGGTAAAAGCCAGTAAATTTGAATATTTTGAAAAACTTGATTTATTTCAGTAATTGCATTCAAAAGGTGTAACTTGTACATTATATTTATTCATTGCACACAGACTGATGCATTCAAATGTTTATTTCATTTAATTTTGATGATTTGAAGTGGCAACAAATGAAAATCCAAAATTCCGTGTGTCACAAAATTAGAATATTACTTAAGGCTAATACAAAAAAGGGATTTTTAGAAATGTTGGCCAACTGAAAAGTATGAAAATGAAAAATATGAGCATGTACAATACTCAATACTTGGTTGGAGCTCCTTTTGCCTCAATTACTGCGTTAATGCGGCGTGGCATGGAGTCGATGAGTTTCTGGCACTGCTCAGGTGTTATGAGAGCCCAGGTTGCTCTGATAGTGGCCTTCAACTCTTCTGCGTTTTTGGGTCTGGCATTATGCATCTTCCTTTTCACAATACCCCACATATTTTCTATGGGGCTAAGGTCAGGGGAGTTGGCGGGCCAATTTAGAACAGAAATACCATGGTCCGTAAACCAGGCACGGGTAGATTTTGCGCTGTGTGCAGGCACCAAGTCCTGTTGGAACTTGAAATCTCCATCTCCATAGAGCAGGTCAGCAGCAGGAAGCATGAAGTGCTCTAAAACTTGCTGGTAGACGGCTGCGTTGACCCTGGATCTCAGGAAACAGAGTGGACCGACACCAGCAGATGACATGGCACCCCAAACCATCACCCAACCATGCAAATTTTGCATTTCCTTTGGAAATCGAGGTCCCATAGTCTGGAGGAAGACAGGAGAGGCACAGGATCCACGTTGCCTGAAGTCTAGTGTAAAGTTTCCACCATCAGTGATGGTTTGGGGTGCCATATATCAATAGTTTGAGTTGTAATGTAAAACTTACAAACGTTGATTGGAGTGTGTCAGGCTTGTCACTGACAGTTTGGTTATGTTTTAGCTTTTCCTCTGTGTTTGTATTTTATTTCCTGTCAGCGCTTTTATTTTGGTTCAGTTTCCTGCTTGTCTCCCTGAGCACTGTTTTACCTGCGGATGATTGGCAGCCTGGCACACCTGGTGTCAATCAGCCGGCTACTATTTATACCTTCCTCGCCCTCCAGTCAGTGCTGGAGTATTGTTAGCTGTTTGCTGTCTCCAGTTTGCCTGGTTCCTGGTTCATGTTTTCCCTGCATTGTTTTGGACATTAAAATCATGTCTTCCTGCAACATGCCTGCCATCTCTGCATGTTGGGGTTTGTCACCAACGAACCTTGACAGAGTGATTAAAAAAAGAATCCAAACAAGTTAAAAACGCTATGGACGACCAGAAGATGGAACAGCATTTGTACTTCCTGTTCAAAGCACTAAATGAAAGGAAATACTGCAGACGTTCACGCTGCAGCACCTGCAGTGAGCAAACTTGTCCAAAAGATGGCGCCATAGCACAAACAATGACACACCTTTTCAGTGTCTCAAATGCATGTTCAAAATAAACTGGAACTAAACTGTATTTAAAGAAAACAATTTGTTAAATACGAAACATTATGGACATGAACAAAAATCCATAAATTAGCCGCACCTTTTTATAAACCCCAGTGTGCAAAGCGTAGGAAAAAAGTCTTATAGTCTGGAATTTACGGTATGTAGAGTATGCCTAATGAAAAATTTAAATCTGAGATGTAATGACGGCGTGACATTTCAAGCGCAATGTGGCGAGGGCTGACTGGACAGTAATTTTTCTGTTCTGTGAAGAACATTCGGTTACTGAATGCATTTTTCCTCGATTTCCTCTGGCCTGTAATTCCCTGTTGACGTCGTCTGCAACGGTAAAAGCCATTAGCAGTCTTGTCATGTGCAGGACGTGTGTTTGCGTGCTTTACTCAGTTCAAGGTCAGGGAAAGGAGAGACAAACACCATCAGACTTGTCAATCAGATCATGACAGGAAGAAAAAGACCAAGACGTGATGTACTGATAACAGACAATTGGAAAGAAGGAACATGTGGAGAGAGCGGATTTGGTGCGGACAATAAGGAATGCATCTCGAGTCTGATAAAAGCTGGTTTCAAAAGGGTTGAGACTAAGACGCACACTCTGATTTGGGTGTCTTTATTGAGAGACTTGTAAGGACCACACACTGCATGTAGTGAACACTATGAACAGAAAATGTTGGGTGGAAAACTAATTGGAAGTTGTTTCAGATTCCTTGAATTTGAAATATTATCATAAACATGACGAAAACTTAATTTAATGTTCTTTACCTCCCTTGTCACAGTACGGTACTTCAGCTCAAAACTTCATTGTCTACCTGCATCTCAAAGAGACTAAATGCTGTCTAACCTAGTTGTTTTTCAACCCCTGTGCCGTGAGATACAGTCTGGTGTGCCGTGGGAGATTATTCCGTTTCACCTATTTGGGTTAAAAATATTTTTTGCAAACCAGTAATTCTGTCTGCAAATAATGTGCCGTTGTTGAGTGTCTGTACTGTCTAGAGCTTGGCAAAAATCTATCAAATGTTTTAGTACGACTTTGGTAAGCTATGATGTGCTTCAACATATGAGTATTATTATGGTGTGTGTGTTTAAGGCAAGACACATTATCTGGCGTTTTGTTTCGCAATATTATGCAAAAGCAACTTTTCTTACCTTCTGGTACCTGCTGATCTGTATTTGGGATCTGCATAAATCCTGAAAAATTGCGCGTGTACGCCTTTGTAGTCGATAAGCCTCTTCTTTTTCTCTATCTTCTTTTTATGGGACATTCATCCTCTGCTGTTGCCATTTTTAATATAAAGTTGTGTAAAGAGTCTGCTTATATCTGTCAGTAAACTCACCATGAAAGCACTAAAACATACCGGTGTAGTGAGTTTACATTATTCACCCAAGGAACTTTAGTTATTAGAGCGTTCCGGTCGGACGGTTTTTCATGGGACACATTTCCGGTGTTTTTTTTTCCGAATGAGGAGATGCTGCTCCATTGTTGATTTAAGTAAAGTCTGAATGTCATTAAAACAGTTAGCGCCATCTTTTGACACTTATGCAGTTTCACCTATTTGGGTTAAACATATTTTTTGCAAACCAGTAATTATAGTCTGCAAATAGTGTGCCGTTGTTGAGTGTCTGTACTGTCTAGAGCTCGGCAGAGTAACCATGTTATACCATACCATATCAGTAGGTGGCAGCCGGTAACTACAGTAATTGCTTTGCAGATGTCGGGAACACATTGTGTGAGACGACACTGGTTTGTCGTGATCACAAGATGCAGGCGACAGCGGGAGGCAGTGTGCAGGTAAAAAGGTATCTAATGCTTAAACCAAAAATTAACAAAAGGTGAGTGCCCTTAAGAAAAGGCATTAAAGCTTAATGATGGCTATTTAGAACGAAACTAAAAGTGAACTGGCTACAAAGTAAACAAAAACCGAATGCTGGACGACAGCAAAAACTTAGAGGGTGTGGAGCAGAGACGGTGTCCACAAAGTACATCTGTACATGACATGACAACAATGTCCACACAAAAAGAGAGAGCAACAACTTAAATATTCTTGATTGCTAAAACAAATCAGGTGCCGGGAATAGCGCTCAAACGAAGACATGAAACTGCAACAGGAAAAGCCACCAAAATAGGAGCGCAAGACAAGAACTAAAACACTACACACGGGAAAACACCAAAAAACTCAAAATAAGTCACGGCGAGATGTGACAGGTCATGACAGTACACCTACTTTGAGTCAAGCGCGATAGCGATGCATGCTTGGTTATGGTTTAAATTCATATCCAACAATTGCGATAACAACTTTTTATTGTCTACTGAGTTTCATTTTTGTTATGATTTCTGCTGGTGGTGTGCCTCTGGATTTTTTCAATGAAAAAAATGCGCCTTAGCTCAAAAAAGTTTGAAAAACACTGTGCTAAGCAGTTACACATTTACAGCACTTTAGGCTCCAGGTGCCCTCTATACCGTTGCTATATTATAACTCAGGGCCGGTTTTTGCTGTGGGCAATGAACATACTTGCCAACCTTGAGACCTCCGATTTCAGGAGGTGGGGGGCGGGGGGCGGGGCGGGGGCGTGGTTGGGGGCGGGGCGTGGTTAAGAGGGGAGGAGTATATTTACAGCTAGGATTCACCAAGTCAAGTATTTCATATATATATATATATATATATATATATATATATATATATATATATATATATATATATATATATATAAGAAATACTAAGTCAAGTATTTTATATATATATATATATATATATACATATAAATAAAATAAATATTTGAATTTCAGTGTTCATTTATTTACACATATACACACACATAACACTCATCTACTCATTGTTGAGTTAAGGGTTGAATTGTCCATCCTTGTTCTATTTGTCACTATTTTTCTAACCATGCAGAACGCCCTCACTGATGATGCATTGCTGTGTGGCACGCAAAAAGTGCTTTCATCAAATGCACTAGATGGCAGTATAGTCCTGTTTAAGAGTGTCACAACATTGCTGTTTACGGCAGGCGAACTGCTTTACGGTAGACGAAAACGTGACTGCTGTTGTTGTGTGTTGTTACCGCGCTGGGAGGACGTTAATGAAACTGCCTAACAATAAACCCACATAAGAAACCAAGAACTCGCCCTCGATCATTCTACAGTTATAACGTGATTGGGCAGGTACGCTGTTTATATTGTGTGCTTGAATTTCGAGAGATTTTCGGGAGAGGCGCTGAATTTCGGGGTTGGCAAATATGGCAATGAAACAAAGAAACAAAACATGTAAAAATGAATAAACCAAAACAAAACTCGCCAGTTTTTAGGCTAGCACCGCTCACTTCCATTAGTGGCCCTTTTTCAATTGAAAAGGCGGCACTTTTGTTCCAAGGTAAGGGCGGCAAATTGCCGGCCAGTCCTTCTAAGACGGAGGCATAATATTCCTCTTTTTCCAAAAAGTGCCTCTGGTGCAAGTCATTAACACCTCCGCCCACGGGCCGGCACATTTCCGTCTCAGTTTTATATAGAACTCGAGGCAGAAATAGGTGAGAGGCGGAAAACCGGCAGACCAAAACAGACCCCCAATTTGTCGCCCTCTGTCACAAAAAGGATGACCACGCTGCTAAAAGGAAGTGCAAATTGGTGGCTTGGTGCGCTGTATACTAGCTGTATAAAAACGGCTACTGACGCCTCAACTTGCTGCTGAGCGTGATACGTACAGGTTGTGTGTGTCAGAGGAGGTGGTGGGGTTGGGGGTGGGGGGATCATTTTGCGACTGCAGAGGTTGGCAAGAGGGAGGGAGGTGAGGGATAGACTGAGCCCAGGCGAGTAAAACCACACAACACAAACTGCTTACAAATAAATTGTAATTCATTTCTGAAATTAAAATACACCCATATATACCTACCGTATTTTCCGGACTGTAAGGCGCACTTCAAATCTTTTTTTTTTCTCAAAACACGACAGTGCGCCTTATACCCGGTGCGCCCAATGTACGAAATAATTCTGGTTTTGCTTACCGACCTCGAAGCAATTTTTTTTTGGTACATGGTGTAATGATAAGTGTCACCAGTAGATGGCAGTCAAACATAAGAGATATGTGTAGACTGAACTATAATGGCAATATGACTCAAGTAAACAACACCAACATTGTATATGTTCCAATGAAAATATAGAACATTACACACGGAGCTAAAAAATCCATCAAATGTTTTAGTACGACTTTGGTAAGCTATGATGTGCTTCAACATACGAGTATTATTATGGTGTGTATATAAGGGAAGATATATTATTATGCAAAAGCAACTTTTCTTACCTTCTCGTACCTGCTGATCTGTATTTGAGATCTGCATAAATCCTGAAAAATTGCGCGAGTCCGCCTTTGTAGTCCGTGGAGACGCCGTAGTCGATAAGCTTCTTCTTTTTCTCTATCTTCTTGCTATGGGACATTCATCCTCTGCTGTTGCCATTTCTAATATAAAGTAGTGTAAAGTTCTTACTTATATCTGTCAGTAAACTCGCCATGAAAGCACTAAAACATACCGGTGTAGTGAGTTTACATTATTCACCCAAGGACGGTTTTTTTACGGGACACATTCCTAGTGTTGTTGTTTTCGGATGAGGAGATGCTGCTCCGTTATTGATTTAAGTAAAGTCTGAATGTCATTAAAACAGTTGGCTCCATCTTTTGACAGTCCTTCTACTACCGTCCTTGCACGCTACACCGCTACAACAAAGATGATGGGGAGAAGACGCTGTCGAAGATGAGCCACGTAAATAAAGCCGCCCACAAAACGCCGCATCCGGAAGCGACTGTCAGAAAGAGGCTTGAAGATGATCTGTAAAACATAATCTATGCAACATTTTGACCAAAGAACCACCATTACATGTTATGTAGACCACAAGGACGTGTTTTCAATTTAGAAAAAAATAATAATAATATGACACCTTTAATGCGCCCTATAACCCAGTGCACCTTACATATGAAAAATATTTTAAAAAGATAGACCATTCATCTGCAGTGCGCCTTGTAATCCGGTGAGCCCTATGGTCTGGAAAATACGGTACATGTAATTATTTGGGTTATGTGAAAAATTTAAATAAATAACTGAATAAATGTCTATGTGTGACTCACATGACTCACGTGACTCCGGTTGATGGACGGGCGATTGGACGGTGTTGGCAAAAGGAAATGAAAAAGTTACTCATATTGGGTCTTCATCTTCATCATGGATCAAAGTAAAAGATCAAAGAACCCATCAGTCGCCCAGTCTAGAAAACGGAAAAAAGAAGAAGATGAGAAGTGGGCACAAGATAAAGGTATGCAGAATTATATATAGGCTATTAATTAGCCTCTATTTCGTCTTCTATTAGCCACAGAAGACGACTGTATTTGGTTTTTAGTTTACTATCAAAGGCTAACGCAAATCTTTGTTGACAGAAATGACTGTCTTAGAACGGCCAAAGGTATAGATGTGTGTGTCCAAGTTTAAGGAAACGGCAGTCTGTCTTCTTCTACTGGATTTATTACAATCTTTGCAAGCTCGGTAACATTTGCTGTGGTCTGGAACAACATGGCACACAAACAACTAAGAGAAATGCAGCCAATATTACATACAGATAAAGTGTCATGAGACATGCAAATATGAATTAAATACACAGAGGACATAAGTAAAGGACATTAAATGAGCTCCAACCATCCATCCATTTTTCTACCGCTTATTCCCTTCGGGGTCGCGGGGGGCGCTGGAGCCTATCTCAGCTACAATCGGGCGGAAGGCGGAGTATACCCTGGACAAGTCGCCACCTCATCACAGGGCCAACACAGATAGACAGACAACATTCACACTCACATTCACACACTGGGGCCGATTTAGTGTTGCCAATCAACCTATCCCCAGGTGCATGTTTTTGGAAGTGGGAGGAAGCCGGAGTACCCGGAGGGAACCCACACAGTCACGGGGAGAACATGCAAACTCCACACAGAAAGATCCCGAGCCTGGGATTGAACCCAGGATTACTCAGGACCTTCGTATTGTGAGGCAGACGCACTAACCCCTCTTCCACCGTGCTGCCTTAAATGAGCTCAAATATACCTATAAACGAGGCATAATGATGCAATATGTACATACAGCTAGCCTAAATAGCATGTTAGCATTGATAAGCTTGTAGTCAAGGATTCACTAAATATGCCTGATTAACACTTCAGCAAATAAATAAAATCAACAGAGCTCACGTTTTTGCATTCATGCACAATATAAAACGTTTGGTGGACAAAATGAGACAAAGAAGAAGTGGCATGAAAAAAAAACGTCTTTCTGTGGCAGCATCGAAGAAAGTTGTATTTGTAAACAAACGACGATGAGTTCAAGGATTGTTGAAATTAGTAGGACAAAACGGCACTTGCCAAATACTCTCATCAGTGAAGCATGGATAATATAAACAGAGGGATTTCTAACAATTACGAAGGTCTGTGTCATGTTTGTTCTCCTACAGAAAATATATTAAAACAAAACTTTTTTTTTTTCTTCATCAGTTTCCATTTTCACACATTTCTGAAAGCGGTCTAGGGAGCCAGGAGGGCGGCGCTATAGAGACGCATGCGGTTCTCCGAGCCGCGGGTTGCTGACACCCTATCTAGTTGCAAAAGTGTCAATGCCCTGAGAACTCCCCAGTGAAACATTTGCATGTTTTTTTAAAGTAGGAGGAGAGAAACCCACGCACAATAGTAGAAACATTTAAGTCCTATCTTAAAACTCATTTGTATACCCGAGCCCCCCTTTTAGACCAGTTGATCTGCCGTCTCTTTTCTGCTCCACCCCCCTCTCCTTCGTGGAGAGATGGGGCACAGATAAGGTGACCACAGATGACGCGCTAGCTGTTCAAAGTCGGGACCCGGGATGGACCATTCATCTGTGCATCAGTTGGGGACGTCTCTGCGCTGCTGACTTGTCTCCACTCAAGATGATCTCCTGCTGGCCCCACTATGGACTGGACTCTCACACTATTAACCAGAGGTGGGTAGAGTCGCCAGAAATTGTACTCAAGTAAGAGTACTGTTACTTTAGAGATTTATTACTCAAGTAAAAGTAAGGAGTAGTCACCCAAATATTTACTTGAGTAAAAGTAAAAAGTATGTTGTGAAAAAACTACTCAAGTACTGAGTAACTGATGAGTAACATACACACTCATATCATATATATATATATATATGTATGTATATATATATATATATATATATATATATATATATATATATACATACATACATACATATATATATACATACATATACATTGATATATACAATATATAATTTATATGTATTTATTTTGCTGTTTTTGTTTACATGTTAAAGGTGTTTTAATGAATATAGATACATGAATGTTTAACATATAGATTCCTTTCTTTCATGAAGACAAGAATATAAGTTTGTGTATTACCTGATTCTGATGACTTGCGTTGATTGTAATCAGACAGTCGTGATATGATAACGTCCACGTTTTCAAATGGAGGAGAAGAAAAGTTCCTCCTTTCTGTCTAATACCACATGAAAGTGGTGGGTTTTTGGCATCTTATTTGTCTAGCTTCCATATTCGTTTTTATACACTTTACAATAAATATATTGGCGTCAAACTCCGTAGCTTGCTAGCTTGTTTGCGCTGGCTTTCGGAGACTCTTGTTTTGAAAGCGCAGGCGCGATGGAGCGGCACTTTTATTGTGAAGACAGGAACGTCCTCATGTGCGGTCAGTCTTTAGGCTTTTGACGGGATGTACGGTTGAAATTAAACAGTATCTTTTTTCCTTCACACTTTTGATAGATTGATTGGAACTTTTATTAGTAGATTGCACAGTACAGTACACATTCCGTACAATTGACCACTAAATGGTAACACCCCAATAAGTTTTTACACTTGTTTAAGTCAGGTCATGTGACCACCTGGCTCTGTTTGATTGGTCCAACGTCACCAGTGACTGCATCCGATTGGTGGAACGAAGTGAAACGTCACCAGTAAGGCAGGCACCTTGAAGGTCTGTCTGACAGACCAAAACAAACAAAGCGTGCATTAACAGATCGATACAAATTAGT
The DNA here is from genome assembly GCF_033978685.3 of Nerophis lumbriciformis. Lineage (NCBI taxonomy): Eukaryota > Metazoa > Chordata > Actinopteri > Syngnathiformes > Syngnathidae > Nerophis > Nerophis lumbriciformis. The sequence goes on along the minus strand of NC_084555.2, from coordinate 16,981,852 downwards.
AGCGAGTAGCGAGCTGAATGTAGATAAAAGTAGCGGAGTAAAAGTAGCGTTCCTTCTCTATAAACATACTTAAGTAAAAGTAAAAGTATGTTGCATTAAAACTACTCTTAGAAGTACAATTTATCCCAAAAGTTACTCAAGTAGATGTAACGGAGTAAATGTAGCGCGTTACTACCCACCTCTGCTATTAACTAGATCCACTATAGACTGGACTCTCACACTATGAACTAGATCAAGGGTAGGGAACCTATGGCTCTCGAGCCAGATGTGGCTTTTTTGATGACTGCATCTGGCTCTCTGATACATCTTAGTTGACATTCAATCAATCAGCCCTAAATCACCAGTGTCTCAAAGGGCTGCACATGCCACAACGACATTCTCGGCTCAGATCCCACATCAGGGCAAGACAAAATTCAACCCAATGGGATAACAATGAGAAACCTTGGAGTGGACCGCAGATGTGGGGACCCCCAACCCCTGGGCGACCGGTGCAATGGACGTCGAGTGGATCTAGCATAATATTGTGAGATTCTAGTCCATAGTGGATCTAACATAATAGTGACATTGGTAATCACAGTGTTAAAAATAACGTTCAAAATATAAAACATTCTCATGCATTTCAATGCATCCATCCGTTTTCTACCGCACCTGTTCAAGAAGTCGTATTAATGGTAAGAAGTATTTTATTTAGTATTGGTTAGCTTCAGAATAACAATGTTATTAAAAATAATAAGATACTTATTATACTCTACCAATGTTGGTCTTACTTAAAAATGCACACATTTAGTTGTATTCAGTGTAAAAAAAAATATTATATGGCTCTCACGGAAATACATTTTAAAATATTTGGCTTTCATGGCTATCTAGGCCACTCGACGTCCATTGCACCGTGGAAGGGGGGGTCCGCACATCTGCGGTCCCCTCCAAGGTTTCTCATTGTATCCCACTGGGTTGAGTTTTTTCTTGACCTGATGCAGGATCTGAGCTGAGGATGTCGTTGTGGCTTGTGCAGTCGTTTGAGACACTCTTGGTTTAGGGCTATATAAATAAACTTTGATTGATTGATTGATATGTAATCTACACAGACAACTAAATGGCCAATCTTATTCTAGCCACTACCCCACTTCAGCATAAAACTACATGGAAATGGTTTACTTTTACTCAGACTGAGTGACTATGAATGGTGAAATTCTCACAATCCACTGCCACTATACAAATGTAAAGTCCTTCATTTTAGTGAAATATTAATCCTTGGAAACGACACTAAACTGACCCATATGGAAGCGATACCTCACCAAACATTACGTGTTCATTTTGAAATTTGCCACACAACAACCTAAGAATAGGTCTTGAAGTGCATATATGCTAATGTCAAATTCAGCCGGCAGAATGGGACCGTGCTTGGCTGAATGATGGATTCAGCTGTCTCACTGGCTGACTCCCACATGTTGCGTCACTTCACATGTAGCGTGTGTTATTTTGGTCTGTGCTTATGTGAGGGTCTTGTAGATAAATGCAAAAATGTCATCTGAATAACTTTGTGCGCGAGTGTGTGCGTGTGTGTGTCTTTGGTAATGTTTATTCGGATGGCTTTGCTTTGTTTGACTTGCAAATGGAGAGGGATGTTGGATGTGTGTGCCAGCAGTCTTGCAGTTGATGGATGGCAGGTATTTCAGTGCTACTGAAGCACGCAGGTAGGACTGGCTGAGACTTACTTCATGAAAATAATATCAGGAGATGGAGATGGAGTTCATTTTTCAAAAATTATATAAAATCACAGGCTTCAATGTCTTATTTTGGGCCTTCGAAGGAAAAATGCACTCTTTTTTAAATGTTGTCCATCATTCATAATCTTCATGAGAAACAAGAAAACACATATTTCCCTTTTCTATGCACTCTCGATGGTGGAAAAAAAATGCTATCAATGACAGGTAATGGAGATATGATCTATTGCAGCGTTTTCTTAACCATAGGGCCGCCAAAATAATATATTTCTCTGCTGTGGTCTGTATAGTTGTAATACACTTTTCCAGCACTTATGGCATCTCAATCAAACGTCTGGAGCTAAAATCATAGAGAAGAATATACCCCGGCTGAGTCATACCAAAGACTATAAAAATGGGGCCCATTACCTCCCTGCTTGGCACTCAGCATCAAAGGTTGGAATTGGGGGTTAAATCACCAAAAGGAATCCCGAGCTGCTGCTCACTGCTCCCCTCACCTCCCAGGGGGTGGAACAAGGGGATGGGTCAAATGCAGAGGGTAATTTCACCACACCTAGTGTGTGTGTGACTATCAGTGGTACTTTAACTTTAACTTTATAATATAACGTATTATATCTTTATTGTCTGTTTCTTCAGTGAAAAACTGAAAATAATCTTTGACACGGCTTCATCACAAAATCTAAAACATATTCATACAGCAACAGGTATACAAGAGGGGCAGTGTGGCCTATTTCAGGTTAAAGGCGCCATATGCAAGAATTTCATGTCAAGTCATGTTACGCTGCAACATCAACGTAACACCCATCAGACATCTGACTGTTCCCACCCCCACAGCCCCTCTATTCGCGATCTTCTTGACAATGCTAAACTGTAAACTATGGTCAACCTGCACATCAATGCAGTTTCTATGCCGCTAGACAAAGTCAAACAAAATCTTGTTGACATGTACGACTTAAGTGTTATAATGACAATGACAATAAAGGAATTGATTGATTGAAGTCATCATTAAATGGCCCTGATATGTCAAAAGGCATCAATAAATCATGTTCTTTTCAAATACCTTTATAACTGATATCGGTAGTTCAGCCTGGATATGCTCATTTCAAAATTAGATTCGTAGCCCCGAAATACTGTTGTTGTTTTCATTTCGATAACCCCACCCTCCACCGTTTGACCAATTAAAAAGTCTGTGAGTGTAACACATCCAGGTTGCCAGTTACGCACCGCCCTCTTTGTCGAGCTACTGCCACTGGTATAGTTACTAAACATGTCAGACCTCAGTCAATCTAAAAGGCCTCGTTACGATTCTAAACCTATTCATGACAAAGCCAGGAACAAAACAAGGATTTGTATCGGGGAGGCCTTTGAAAGATGGAGACGAGTGAAGGCAGAGAACAGTTTTTTCATCTGACGCCAAACTTGCTATTTTCCTCCTTGATAGGTAAGTAAGGCATTTACCTTTTCTTATTACTTGTAACCAGTGTTGGGACTAACTGTAACGCGTTACTGTAACGCCGTTAGTTTCGGCGGTAACTAGTAATCTAACGCGTTATTTTTTATATTCAGTAACTCAGTTACCGTTACTACATGATGCGTTACTGCGTTATTTTACGTTACTTTTGATGTAGTATCGACTAGAAACAGAAGCGCTGCGGTGTCGTTCTTCTCTGTCACAAGCCGGAGAGAAGAAAAGAGGCGCGGCCTATGTGTGTGTCTGGGTGTGGGTGTGGGGAGGGGAGGCACACACGTGATCCGCGGTTTGATATATGAAACAAAACAAAAAACAGTTGTTGGCATGTTCAGTCCACACACAGCGTGGTCATGGCGAGCGGAGTAACGGAGCTTGAACGCCCCGCGCCATTGAATCGGTGTGTTTATAGGTGCAGACTCGGTTGTGCAAAACGAGGGTTTTAAACACATGCTGAACGTGCTTGAGCCACGTTACGACATCCCGTCGCGCACCCACTTCAGCGATAAGATTGTGCCAGATCTTTATGAGCAGGAGAAGAAAAAAGTTGTGGATGAACTATCCCGAGCATCATCTGTTGCGCTCATGACAGATGGGTGGACATCCAGGGGAACTATAAGCGCTCACTTCATCACAGCAGACTGGCAGATGAGAAGACACGCCCCCTCTACGAGAGTCACCTTGCGCAGGTACTGACACAAGCAGTGGAGGAATGGAAGATAAAGATATCCCAGTCACACGTGATAATGCCAAAAATCAAATAATTACAGTGAATGAGGCAGGACTGGAACCACAGATAGGTGCTTTGCACATGTCGTGAATTTGGCATCACAGAAGGGAATCTCAGTCAATAGGATGGAGCGCCTCTTTGGGAGGATCAGGAAGGTGGTTTCCTACTTCCACCCAAGCACAACAGCTGCTCATGTGCTTAAGACAATGCAAGAAATGCTAAAGCTGCCTACTCATAAGCTCATACATGATGTCCCAACGAGGTGGAACTCCACTTATATGTTGGAGCAGCAGGCAGCTATATACTCTGCATTGACCCACAACACCCTGAAGACAAATGATGTGAGAGTGGCAGAGGAGGTCCTCCAGGTGCTTAAACCCCTCAAAAGTGTTACATCTCTACTGAACTTCACCATCTGTGTCAATGATCCTGCCACTGAAAACAAGGATTCTACAATCCATGGCTCCAAGTGTGGAAGACAGTAGCATCACTCCAGATGTCAGGCTTTATTTCACTACCTATGTTTCAAGGAAGATGATGTGCCTTCTTATGTTGCACTTTAACTTGTTTTTTATTAATGGTCATTGGTCCAAGTTTAAAGAAAGGAGGAATGCCTTTTTATGTTGCACTGTTTTTCATTAATTATGTTAAAAGGAAAATAAAAATGCATGTCAAGTTGATCAACAGATTGTATTATTCTCTAGTGCAATAATAGTACTGAAATGAAGGCTAAAAGGGCATTAATGGGAGCTTTAAAAAAAAAAAGAAGAAAAAAAAAGTAACTAAATAGTTACTTTTCACAGTAACGCATTACTTTTTGGTGTAAGTAACTGAGTTAGTAACTGAGTTACTTTTGAAATAAAGTAACTAGTAACTGTAACTAGTTACTGGTTTTCAGTAACTAACCCAACACTGCTTGTAACAAATGGAAATGGACATTTTGTATGTAAACTATATTGTCCAATACAGTCTATGATCTTGTCTAACTAAGCCAGTATGTTCGTGCAACGAATGATGAGGAGCGAAGCGCCATCACACTAGTGTAATGCTTACTTAGCATGCTAGGGTTCAGAGAATCTGGAGAAATCACTGCACGTAAGCAGCTAAGCCCGTGACCTTCGATCCCTCAGGCTGTATTGCATCAACAAGCGACATCAGTGTGTAAAGGATATCACCACATGGGCTCAGGAACACTTCAGAAACCCACTGTCAGTAACTACAGTTGGTCGCTACATCTATAAGTGCAAGTTAAAACTCTCCTATGCAAGGCGAAAACCGTTTATCAACAACACCCAGAAACACCGCCGGCTTTGCTGGGCCTGAGCTCATCTAAGATGGACTGATACAAAGTGGAAAAGTGTTCTGTGGTCTGACGAGTCCACATTTCAAATTGTTTTTGGAAACTGTGGACGTCGTGTCCTCCGGACCAAAGAGGAAAAGTACCATCCGGATTGTTATAGGCGCAAAGTTGAAAAGCCAGCATCTGTGATGGTATGGGGGTGTATTATTGCCCAAGACATGGGTAACATACACATCTGTGAAGGCGCCATTAATGCTGAAAGGTACATACAGGTTTTGGAGTAACATGTGTAGCCATCCAAGCAACGTTACCATGGACGCCCCTGCTTATTTCAGCAAGACAATGCCAAGCCACGTGTTACATCAACGTGGCTTCATAGTAAAAGAGTGCGGGTACTAGACTGGCCTGCCTGTAGTCCAGACCTGTCTCCCATAGAAAATGTGTGGCGCATTATGAAGCCTAAAATACCACAACGGAGACCACCGGACTGTTGAACAACTTAAGCTGTACATCAAGCAAAAATGGGAAAGAATTCCACCTGAGAAGCTTAAAAATGTGTCTCCTCAGTTCCCAAACGTTTACTGAGTGTTGTTAAAAGGAAAGGCCATGTAACACAGTGGTGAACATGCCCTTTCCCAATTACTTTGGCACATGTTGCAGCCATGAAAATCTAAGTTAATTATCCATCCATCCATCCATTTTCTACCGCTTATTCCCTTTGGGGTCGCGGGGGGCGCTGGAGCCTATCTGAACATCAAATATCTTGTCTTTGTAGTGCATTCAATTGAATATGGGTTGAAAAGGATTTGCAAATCATTGTATTCTGTTTATATTTACATCTAACACAATTTCCCAACTCATATGGAAACGGGGTTTGTAAAAGTCCTCAGTTTCCTGAGCAAATGTAGGGACTGCTGTGCCTTTTTGTAGAGCGAGTCAGCATGTTGTGAGAAGTACATGCAGGTGTCAATCTCTATCCTAAAATATTGAAAATGTTGTACCTGCTCCATCAGCTGACTTTATATGCTTAGCTGTTGGAACAGGTGCTCTAGGTTTTTCATTTTAGATCTGCAGCAAAACTCCTTTGTTTTTGATGTATTGATCCCTAATGAGTTTTCCACAAAGGTTTGAACCAAAGTGTGAACTTCCTGCTCATACTGTGTGATGGCTTGTGAGTTAGTCAAGTTTCTTAAGCACACAAATTATAACTAAAGTGGTGAAGTTTTCTTTTCATTTGCACTTTAATTGTATTGACAGTTTAGTTAAGAAACATATTAATTATTGATCCAGTTTAGTGCAAAATAAATGTAAGTACGTCTTATTTTTCGTCAGTTATTCACCAGTCCCTTCCTTTGCAGTATATTTGGTTTTTTGTGATCAGCCTGACCTAAGTTTAAGATTTACGTGGTAAATAATTAATCCTTGTGATAAACACATGGTTTCTGTCATGTCTGTGTGATCATGTTTTGTTTTAGTCATGTTCAGTTTTGTTTTTGGACTTTTTGTGCACTTTTGTTTGTTTTGTCACCATAGCAACCATTAGTTTGCACCTGTCACGTCACGCACCTGTTTCACGTTCGGACTCACACACACCTGTCACCAATCATGTCACTGTTATTTAAGCCTACCTTTGTTCATCACTCGTTCTGCCTGCATTGTCTTTGTGTCACACCGGCTTATGTCTCGTTCTGACCATGTAAGTTTTCCTAGTCCATGCCATAGCTTCTGCTAATTAGCAACTTCACTTGTGTTTTAGGCACGCTTGCCTTTTTTTGTTGTATTTTTGTGTTTGTGGTAGTAAGTGATTTATGTTAAATAAATCCAAGCCTACCTTCACGCTGCCGTCCGGAGCCGTATTTTTGCGTTGGAAGAACCACCCCGCAGCAAGCTGCGACCCCCCCACGTGACTGTTTCATATACTTTGATAAGGTTATAAACTGTTAGTAGATTAGATTTAATAAGTGAATAAAATTAAAAGTAAGATTACTAATTCAGTGTTAATATTTGAATGGGACACTGGCCCTTCTGTAGTCGAAAAGTTGGGCCCCGAGGTCACAAATGTTAAGAACCCCTGATATATTTCACCTATAAAGCTCTGTAAAAAAACATCCAAAAACCTCTAACAATGCTTTATATGCATGCTGTAAGTATATGATGTAGTAATAGGCACATGCATGATAACATGTAATATCTACTGTATTTTCATCATTTGTATTTTCATTACCGTAACTTCTTTACAGAGCCCATAGCAACGAATGCTAGTTCATCAAACATCAACATTGAGAGCACTTTCTGTGCTTGCTACCACTGATGAGTCTTGGAGCGTTTGTATCAAATGATAAATTTTTCACTGACAAAATAAGAACATACAAAATCAGTCACTTACTACGTCCACTCTCACCTAATGTTAACGGCTGGAAGGTTGTATCTTTCAGCACCGGACTTGAGCTCTCCCCGAGATGGTAAATTCAGAATAGTCCTCAGGTAAAAAAAATCTCAGACCAAATTACCATCTCGCTAAGTCTTCCTAGCAATGTAGTCAGATTACAGTTGAGAGCCAGTATCCACTGCTTAAATAAGCCCGGATTTTTGGCGTAGCACTTAGAATTTCAATGTTGACCAATTTATCAGCTTAGTGCCATAACATTCTACTACACAGGTGAGAGTCATGATTTAAAATCTCACTATAAGGCGATACAGAGGCAGATCCGGCAGCAAGCCTTACCTCTTGCTAGTGGCCGGGGGGGCAGTGTGACTGAGGTGCTGTATCACTACGCCGAAAATTTAGTTCCTCTGTGTTAGTTCCTACAATAACAAAATGTCTCTACAGCGAGGTTAATATGCAGGTCCCGGCATGTAAATGGAGCATTGTTTAAGGTTTTGGGATATTTTTTGAGGACATAAATAGGTGAACTCGGTTCATTTTCATTACATGCATTGTTAGTTGTATTTTGCTAGCAGGGTTGTACTGTTTAGGACAGTAGTCCCTAACCACTGGTCCGCCTGACGCATTTGCTACACATTAATTCATTTATAGACTACCACTTTTTCTCTGACTTAACTTTCGCCTGTCCCACTAAACACACCAATAAGGTTGTTAATAGATGCATATTACAACTCCTTTGTTACAGTACATGGGACAATGCCTCATTAATGGACATATAAAATGTTAATGTGCCAGACTGTAGCCAAAGTTATAGTGGTTTGATTTTTCATGCTAATGTTTTCGCTGTTTTTATCTGCCACACGTGGAAAGCCGGTCCGTGGAAATAGTGCATACATTAAACCAGTCCCTGATGCAAAAAGGTTGGGGACCCCTGATTTAGAACACACAGAAAAGAAAAAAATGTGTGTTCTGGACTCGCAAAATTATCGGAAAAAAATAATGAAGACCCCAAACATAACATGGCATTGATACCCATGATGAGTGTATGTAAACTTCTGACTTATGTATCAGCATTTTTCTCAGGCGAAAAATACTGTAGTACGCATGTCAGGACTTGGACTATGGTGTGGTTTGTTTTCCCGGATTGCAAATGAATTGGATCGGACATGGCGTGAAGGTAAATACATGTTTAATCTATTACTCAAAAAAGGAAGAAACAAAAGGCACGCACAAGGCAGAGAAGAAACTTGGCTAAGAAAACAAAACTAGCACAAAGGCAGAAACTATGAACATGAAACCAAAGAGACACTTACTATGACGTGAAACGATCAGCATGAACTATGGTATCAAGGGTATCAGGGGTAGCAAGGGTAATGTCGCCAGGCCGACTGCCTGGCAACTACAAGCTTAAACAATAAAGACATGATTAGTGACAGGTGCTTGAGTCCAAATGCATGACAGGTGAAACTAATAAGTTGTCATGGAAACAAAACAAGGGAGTGAAAAAACAGGAACTAAAAAGAGTCCAAAAACCAAACAGAACATAGCCAAACAAAACATGATCAAAAGACATGACAACGCATTTTTGATTACACACCTTGCCAAGCTTGTGGTAACAGCAAAAACAACTAGCAATTTACACAAAACATTACTTGCAGAGTGAATATTATATGGACAAACAAGTAGAAAGACAGTCCATCCATCCATCCATTTTCTACCGCTTGTCCCTTTCGGGGTTGTGGGAGGTGCTGGAGCCTATCTCAGCTGCATTCGGGCAGAAGGCGGGGTACACCCTGGACAGGTTGCCACCTCATTACAGGGCCAACACAGATAGACAGAAAACATTCACACTCCCATTCACACACTAGGGCCAATTTAGTGTTGCCAATCAACCTATCCCCAGGTGCATGTAAAATAACTAAACCGTGTGGATCATTAAAGTTTGTCTAAGTCTAAACAAATTATGCAATACTTATGGTGACAAAGGGTGTGTGACAGTCAAAAACAAAGTGTCTTGCACTCTGAGCTTACTGAAGCATCTAATTGAATCAATCCGCAGGAACACGTTCCTCTGCAAAGACTCACAACCACACAGAGTGTACAAACACAGAACTACGCGAAGGCTGACATTGCGAGAGAATGCAGCGTTGTCAGTCTCTCACAACTTGGGAGGAAGAAATTGAATCGTCGTGGAAGACAGCAGAAGACTGCAGTTAAACCGCTGGGATTCAGCAAGAACAGCGAGTCGTTTTCAGAAACTCACCAGGGGTTCTATAGTGGTCTTTTGTGGCTCCTCGTAGGTTCTTTTGAGTTAGTTCACTTGATGTAATTCCACAGCACATTGTTGGTCAAAATATAAACTGGGAGCCTTCATGTACAATATAGGGTACATGTTTTTTTTTCCGCAGAAGCTTTTAAATATTAGGTCATTTGTACATTACATTTGATAATTACCTTTACCACTAAGTCGGGGGTCGGCAACCCGCGGCTTGCGAGCCGCATGCGGCTCTTTAGCGCCGCCCTAGTGGCTCTCTGGAGCTTTTTCAAAAATGTATGAAAAATGGAAAAAGATGAGGGGGAAAAATATATTTTTTGTCTGTAGGAGGAGAAACATGACACAAACCTTCCTAATTGTTATAAAGCACACTGTTTATATTAAACATGCTTCACTGATTCGAGTATTTGTCAAGCGCCGTTTTGTCCTACTAATTTTGGCGGTCCTTGAACTCACCTTAGTTTGTTTACATGTACAACTTTCTCCGACTTTCTAGGACGTGTTTTATGCTTTTTTTCCTGTCTCATTTTGTCCACCAAACGTGTGTGTAATGCACAAAGGTGAGTTTTGTTGATGTTATTGACTTGTTGGAGTGCTAATCAGGCATATAAACTACCGACCGGTGTCCCACCTTCCCTTTATTTCGAAAATCCTCGAAAAAATTGTCGCACAGCAGCTAAATGAACACTTAGTGTCTAACAATCTCTGTGAACCTTTTCAATCCGGTTTCAGGGCAAATCACTCTACGGAGACAGCCCTCGCAAAAATGACTAATGATCTACTGCTAACGATGGATTCTGATGCGTCATCTATGTTGCTGCTTCTTGATCTTAGCGCTGCTTTCGATACCGTCGATCATAATATTTTATTAGAGCGTATCAAAACACGTATTGGTATGTCAGACTTAGCTTTGTCGTGGTTTAACTCTTATCTTACTGACAGGATGCAATGCGTCTCCCATAATAATGTGACCTCGGACTATGTTAAGGTAACGTGCGGAGTTCCTCAGGGTTCGGTTCTTGGCCCTGCACTCTTTAGTATTTACATGCTGCCGCTAGGCGACATCATACGCAAATACGGTGTTAGCTTTCACTGTTATGCTGATGACACCCAACTCTACATGCCCCTAAAGCTGACCAACACGCCGGATTGTAGTCAGCTGGAGGCGTGTCTTAATGAAATTAAACAATGGATGTCCGCTAACTTCTTGCAACTCAACGCCAAGAAAACGGAAATGCTGATTATCAGTCCTGCTAAACACCGACATTTATTTAATAATACCACCTTAACATTTGACAACCAAACAATTACACAAGGTGAATCAGTAAAGAATCTGGGTATTATCTTCGACCCAACTCTCTCGTTTGAATCACACATTAAGAGTGTTACTAAAACGGCCTTCTTTCAGCTCCGTAATATCGCTAAAATTCGTTCTATTTTATCCACTAGCGACGCTGAGATCATTATTCATGCGTTCGTTACGTCTCGTCTCGACTACTGTAACGTATTATTTTCGGGTCTCCCTATGTCTAGCATTAAAAAATTACAGTTGGTACAAAATGCGGCTGCTAGACTTTTGACAAGAACAAGAAAGTTTGATCATATTACGCCTATACTGGCTCACCTGCACTGGCTTCCTGTGCACTTAAGATGTGACTTTAAGGTTTTACTACTTACGTATAAAATACTACACGGTCTAGCTCCGTCCTATCTTGTTGATTGCATTGTACCATATGTCCCGGCAAGAAATCTGCGTTCAAAGAACTCCGGCTTATTAGTGATTCCCAGAGCCCAAAAAAAGTCTGCGGGCTATAGAGCGTTTTCTATTCGGGCTCCAGTACTATGGAATGCCCTCCCGGTAACAATTAGAGATGCTACCTCAGTAGAAGCATTTAAGTCCCATCTTAAAACTCATTTGTATACTCTAGCCTTTAAATAGCCCCCCTGTTAGACCAGTTGATCTGCCGTTTCTTTTCTTTTCTCCTCTGCTCCCCTTTTCCTTGAGGGGGGGGGCACAGGTCCGGTGGCCATGGATGAAGTGCTGGCTGTCCAGAGTCGGGACCCGGGGTGGACCGCTCGCCTGTGCATCGGCTGGGAACATCTCTGCGCTGCTGACCCGTCTCCGCTCGGGATGGTGTCCTGCTGGCCCCACTATGGACTGGACTCTTACTATTATGTTGGATCCACTATGGACTGGACTCTCACAATATTATGTCAGACCCACTCGACATCCATTGCTTTCGGTCTCCCCTAGAGGGGGGGGGTTACCCACATATGCGGTCCTCTCCAAGGTTTCTCATAGTCATTCACATCGACGTCCCACTGGGGTGAGTTTTTCCTTGCCCGTATGTGGGCTTTGTACCGAGGATGTCGTTGTGGCTTGTGCAGCCCTTTGAGACACTTGTGATTTAGGGCTATATAAATAAAGATTGATTGATTGATTGATATTTGGTCACTGCATGACTGTAAGCTAATCGATGCTAACATGCTATTTAGGCTAGCTGTATGTACATATTGCATCATTATGCCTCATTTGTAGCTATATTTGAGCTCATTTAGTTTCCTTTAAGTCCTCTTAATTAAATTTATATCTCATGACACACTATCTGTATGTAATATGGATTTAATTTTTTGCGGCTCCAGACAGATTTATTTTTGTATTTTTGGTCCAATATGGCTCTTTCAACAGTTTGGGTTGCCAACCTCTGCACTAGGTTATTAATCATTGTCGCTAGTTTGTCAGTTAGAAGTGGGCATATCGATCTGTGTTAGTGTCTGTATCGGAACAAGACTAGGGTGATGGGATCAATAGTTTTGATGCAGCCTCTCGTCTGTACATCCAGCAAATTATACACTTTTCCTCAAGAGTTCATGTGAGTACCGCGTCTCTCCGAGTCTGTCAGTGCTCACTCAGGCACACTTTGCTCCCCCAGCACCCTCCACTGACTTTATTATTCACAAATATCTGCCTGCAACGGAAGTCATAGGTGTTGTTTTGATGACATTTTTATATTTGATATTTCATATATGATTTCTCATGACAGTTATTATTATTAGTTTCTTGTATTTTGTTTTGTTTCCTGTACAGCGTCCTTTTTGTTTCCATTTTCTGCTTGCATGCTTTTTTCCGGGTACTTCATGTTTTGTTTTTGCTTTGTTATTGTCAATAGTGATGTGTGTGTGTGTGTGTGTGTGTGTGTGTGTGTGTGTGTGTGTGTGTGTGTGTGTGTGTGTGTTCTTGTATTTCTACCATTCTTGAGACATCAACCAGGAAAAGTACCTTTCATATGAGGACCGGTGAACAAGTTAGGACCGAAATCATGGTCCCAATACGGAAAACCATCGCATCTAATAGAGAATGTCTCATTTGCACCCCTGGTGGTGAAATCTATCAAAATTAGGGGGGTCCCAAAAATGAGGAATTTTTCAAATCTAGCCTTTAAATAGACCCCCCTTTTAGACCAGTTGATCTGCCGTTTCTTTTTCTGCACAGATTCGGTGACCACAGATGTTGTGCTAGCTGTTCAAAATCAGGACCCGGGGTGGACCACTCATCTGTGCATCAGTTGGGGACGCCTCTGCGCTGCTGACCTGTCTCCACTCAAGATGATCTCCTGCTGGCCCCACTATGGAGTGGACTCTCACACTATTATGTTAGATCCACTATGGACTGGACTCTCACAATATTACGTTGTGGCTTTTGCAGCCCTTTGAGACACTCGTGATTTAGGGCTATATAAGTAAACATTGATTGATTGATTGATTGATTGATTCAAATTGACTGTGTGTCGGTTTTAAAAGTGCTGGCTCTCTGGCCAACATATGTAATAACAAGTGTGTGTAAGAAATTGAAATGCGCCCCCTTTGGCAAAAATTAATTAAAAAAAATAAATCAATATGTATGTAAGGGCAGCACAGTGGAAGAAGGGTTAGTGCGTCTGCCTCACAATACGAAGGTCCTGAGTAGTCGTGAGTTCAATCCCGGCCTCGGGATCTTTCTGTGTGGAGTTTGCATGTTCTCCCTGTGACTGCGTGGGTTCCCTTCGGGTACTCCGGCTTCCTCCCACCTCCAAAGACATGCACCTGGGGATAGGTTGATTGGCAACACTAAAAATTGGCCCTATTGTGTGAATGTGAGTGTGAATGTTGTCTGTCTATCTGTGTTGGCCCTGTGATGAGGTGGCGACTTGTCCAGGGTGTACCCCGCCTTCCGCCCGATTGTAGCTGAGATAGGCTCCAGCGCCCCCCGCGACCCCGAAGGGAATAAGCAGTAGAAAATGGATGGATGGATGGAAATCAATATGTATATAGAGACATACTGTAATAACTTGAAGTAAATAATGAAGATTATGAACCAATTACAAAATGAAAATAAACAATTTTAATAAAAAAACTAACGAAAAGCAGTCTTTTTCTCACAATGTGTCGACATTTTTTTTTATAAAATTGAGAACAATTTGTCATATTCTTTCTGTTTCTGTAATATTGCAATATTTTCTCGTAAAATTATTACTTTTTTAATGTAAAATTATTACTTTTTAATGCAAAATGGTGACATTTGTCATAAAATTCTGACTTTCATCACAATATTGCCAATGTTTTTTGTTCTTGTAAAATAGTGACATTTGAGTAAAATGACTTGTCATAATTTTGCCAAGTAAAATTCTGATTATTATTATAACATTGCCAACATTTTTAAGTTTTCTTATAAAATTGTGACTTTTGTCGAGTAAAATTACGGCTCTTTTCATAAAATTGCCAATATTTTAGTTATTGAGTCAAATTCCAACTTTTTTTCATAATAATGAACAAATGTTCAGTTTTTCTTCTAAAAAATTTGACTTGCGTTGAGTAAAATCACAACTTTTATTATAACACTGCCAAAATTCTAAGTTTTTCTTGTGAATATGTGACCTTTTTCTTGTGAAATTCCAGCTAATTTTTCACAACAAGCTTCTTTATATTTGCATAACATGTATATATTATTAATGTTGTAATTACAAATCTTTATATATATATATATATAGAAAGGGTGGTTCTAAAGAGGTAAGCATTTTTCGGAGGTCTCAAGAAGGTAACAAATACAAGAATGTGTGTGCGTGCGTGGGTATTTTTTTTCTCTCTTCTTCTATTTCTTTTGTACAGCACTTTGTGTTTGCCACTTGTCTGTGTATGAAAACCACTACATGAATCAAGTTTGATTTCATATGTGCCTGATTAGCAATCAGGATGTCTTTCATGCCAGCCCTGTCTTCTTGTTTCATGTGACTGTTTTTCATTTTTGTGCACTTCCCTGCTACACTATTTTTTTTTTAATACACGACAAATCACCACCAACATTACCGTGACACGGAAAATAACAATATAACGACATGTATACGTAACATTTTACATTCTAACAAGTACAAATAAATTAACTGTAACCCAACCAATTGACATTCTGATTTAATAAAGACTGTTAATGTCAATGACTAATGAGGCCAGCCTGATTAAAGTTGCTTTTTTGACAGAAGTTGGTCAAATAGTACCCAAAGTGTATGACTGTTCATGTTTAAATATGATCTTTGTTATATATTTGTAAATATAATCGACCTCAAGGCAGCAGCAGCCCTACATTTACTGTGGGGAAATATATATATATATTTAGCAAGCCATCACCTTTCTCCATTTTATATTGCAATAGCCTGCGGGACCGAGGTCAGTCTGACACCACAGGACAGAGGTAGCAGCAAGCTGCAGAGGGGAAAACTGCCAAAATAACTTGCTACTTTGAGATGGATGTGTTGCTCTGAGGGAGTGCAGCTTAAAATGCTCAACTCCTCTGTGTTGTGACTGTCAGTCAAATTTGCACTTGTCACAAAATATCAAGACTGTTTCAGTGAAAGACAATGTTTTAAATCGTAGCGAAAAATTGCTATCAAGAGGTGGCTTGAAATGCAGGTAATCCGAATTCATCTATTCCAGTAATTGACTAAAACTGCCAACATTGCTCCATTTACATACCATGACTGTTACGTGTACAGGGGAAGAAGACGGCACAGACAGCAGGGACGTCGTTTAACTCTACAGGACTGTCTCAGAAAATTAGAATATTGTGATAAAGTCCTTTATTTTCTGTAATGCAACTAAAAACATGAAAATGTCATACATTCTGGATTCATTACACATCAACTAAAGTATTGCAAGCCTTTTATTATTTTAATATTGCTGATTATGGCATACAGCTTAAGAAAACTCAAAAATCCCATCTCAAAAAATTTTATTTCCTCAGACCAAGTAAACAAAGATTTATAACAGCAAAACAAAATCAAACATTTGAAAATGTCAATTAATGCACTCAGTACTTGGTTGGGAATCATTTTGCACGGATTATTGCACCAATGCGGCGTGGCATGGAGGCAATCAGCCTGTGGCATTGCTGAGGTGTTATGGATGCCCAGGATGCTTCAATAGCGGCCTTTGGCTCATTTGCATTATTGGGTCTGGTGTCTTTCAGCTTCTTCTTCACAATGCCACACAAATTCTCTATGGGGTTCAGGTCAAGGGAGTTGGCAGGCCAATCGAGGACAGTAATGCCATGGTCAGTACACCAGTTACTGGTGGTTTTGGCACTGCTGGATCATGCTGGAAAATGAAATCATCTTCATAGAGCTTTTCAACAGATGGAAGCATATAGCCGTATTCCCATGGTCAAGCCACTCCTGAACTCAAGACAAGGGAAGAAGCGTCTGACTTGGGCTATGGAAAAGAAGCACTGGACAGTTGCAGAGTGGTCCAGAGTCCGGTTTTCAGACAAAAGCGAGTTTTGTATTTCATTTGGAAGTCAAGGTGCTAGAGTCTGGAGGAAGGCTGGAGAGGAGCAAAATCCAAGTTGCTTGAAATCCAGTGTGAAGTTCCCACAGTCAGCAATGGTTTGGGGAGCCATGTCAGCTGCTGGTGTTGGTCCACTGTGTTTCATCAAGTCCAGAGTCAATGCAGCTGTGTACCGAGAGATTTTAGAGCACTACATGCTTCCATCTGTTGAAAAGCTCTATGGAGATGATGATTTCATTTTCCAGCATGATCCAGCAGTGCCAAAACCACCAGTAACTGGTGTACTGACCATGGCATTACTGTCCTTAATTGGCCTGCCAACTCCCTTGACCTGATGTCCGATAATGGCAAAAAAGCCATTATCGGACATCCATAGAATAAGTCAATTGTTTCTTATCAAGTGTTGTTAAAGATGTTGCTTTTGCTCGAACGACAGGAGGTCTTGGTAGTATCCACAGACAATGACCTCAGGAAGCAATTTATCTCAAATGATGCGAACACCCATTTGAGGTCTGCAACAGCACCTTTTGGTCCTTTGCTGTGCTCTGAAAAAGCTTTAGATGTCAAGAATGTGCATTGGCTTGCCACCTTAAGCCCGCAAATTTCCAGCCCGATTTGACATGTAGCCCTATTTCCAGCTCCACAGTGGCTAACGGGGTAGCAGGCACTTGCTATGTGCAGATTTACACAATTAATTGGATTAAAAGCCTCACCTGAATAAAAAATGCCTCATGTAAACACGCCATTTGGAATATTCTGATCCGATCACGCACGTTTGGATCAAACTCTCTTTCCGACCGAGAAAGGTGGTTTACGCTGACAGTCATTCAGATCAGAGCGCATTTAAACATTTCTTCCGAAGTTTGGGTCAAAAGTATCTTTACTGCGCATGTTTGTGACGTCAGCTGTACATTAGTAGGTGGAGTGGGGACTGAGTTTAATAGTCTTGGAATGAAGCGATTGTCCTGCTACTGTCTCCACCCCATTCAAATGTACAGAAGTAGAGTTATGTACTGTTGAGTTTGTTGCTCCCAAAATCGAGACTAGCGAAAACAAAAGTATGGTCTGGAGTGTCATGTGTCGATGTAACAATAAAAGGAGGGATCTAGTTGTCTCAACGAGCTGTTTTATTCACTCTCACAGCAGTGCTAACTGCTTGCCTGAGGCACGTACACAGAACAGAATGTTGCAACATGACGAGGTCACGCCTGCAACTACAGACTACGGCAACCCGTACATATCACAACATGGAGGGCACAAAAAAGATCCATTTCAAAAAGAGAGGTAAAACAAAAGCAGCAAACAGAAGGCAAGTGATACATAACTTACATGCACAGAGCCATGTTTTTCAATAGCCAAAGTCCCTGCTTCTTCTTCTTCTTCTACTTCTGTTTATGGTATGTGCTGCGCATGTCAAAATAAAGTAAACGAGCTATACCGCCCCAAAGTATTAAGATTGAGGGTGTGATGCATGAAAACTCACGTCATAATCAAAAAATTTTTTTACACATTAACATTTTAAACCGAATTATGATCAGATTAAAAAAAAAATGTCTTCAGTCTCTCTGCTCCGCAAGCTTTGGTAGTGCGACCAATCCCCCCAAATGCTTGTTTCCCAATCCTTTAATTTACATATATTCTACTTTGGATTCTGCCTTTGCAGTTTGCACAGCTCTTACAGAAATTCTGCATATTTCTGGTCTTATTTTCAAAATAATCCTCCGTCTCTGTGCTCAGCCTTCACTGTTCTCTTTTCATTTTATACTCACCTCCACTTATCGTATCGCAAAGAAAACCGCCAGAAAGAAAAGTGTAAACACACTACAAATAAGACACATTTTCATTGAGGGGAAAAACATGTATTCTCCACAAATAAAACTAAGAGGCATTACATTTATATTTTCTGTTCTGTGATGTTGCCCAGAGAACAATTGTGTTTTTTGTGTATGATTCACTTTACTAATAATTCTGTTGGTATTTTTTTTCATACACTAAGGGCCTGATTTACTAAGCTCCAAATAACACGCGCTAAACAGCGTGTGCAATCGATAAAACATTGTGTATGTGTACTATGAGGGAGCGTGTTGCATGTGATCTACTAACAATCAATTGATGAATGTTCATCAATCAATCAATCAATCAATCAGTCAATCAATCAATGTTTACTTATATAGCCCTAAATCAGGAGTGTCTCAAAGGGCTGCACAAGCCACAAAGACATCCTCGGCTCAGATCCCTCATCAGGGCAAGAAAAAACTCAACCCAATGGGATGACAATAAGAAACCTTGGAGGAGACCGCAGATGTGGAATTGGCTGATTGACTCATCCTCAGGTAACATTACTATTAAAATAGTGTAAATGTGACTAAAGGGTGTTATTTCATGGCTAAAGAGGTTTCGTAATATTGAAAAATCTATTTAGATGGTCGTTCCCAGTTATTTTAATGCTCTATATAAGAAAGTTTTTGATCAGAAATCAGAAATACTTTATTAATCCCCGAGGGGAAATTAAGATTGATATTTATTGATTCCGACATAGCGAAAATTCATTCGTCGCGGTCGTGCCAATTAACAGTGGTAAATGAGGGATTGCCGTATTTTCCGGACTTTAGAGCGCACCAGTATATAAGCTGCACCCACAGAATTATAGAAGAAAACTATATTTTTCCATATATTAGCAGCAGCAGACTATAAATCCCAGATATACCGTATTTTCCGCACTATAAGGTGCACCTAAAAACCTCCAATTTCCTCAAAGGCTGACAGTGCGCCTTATAATCCGGTGCGCCTTATATATGGACCAATATGGCCCAATTTTGAGCCACAACAGGTCTCGCAACTACGGTAAGCGTAGTTGCGAGACCGTAGAAGAAGAAGCGCTTCTTCTTCTACGAAAAATGAAGTCGGCGGCTGCTAACCGTAGTTGCGAGACCTAAAATTTATGTAAAGACCCAAAAATGGCTCCTAATAAGAGACACGCTTATGACGCAGAGTTTTAACTCAAGGCGATCAATCACGCAGCAGAACACGGGAATAGAGCAGCAGCGAGAGAATTTAACATTAACGAATCAATGGTGCGGAAGTGGAGGAAGCAACATGATGACCTGCGCCAAGTAAAGAAGACTAAACAGAGTTTCCGAGGGAACAAAGCGAGATGGCTACAGTTGGAGGACAAATTCGAACAGTGGGTTGTTGACATACTTGCCAACCTTGAGACCTCCGATTTCGGGAGGTAGGGGGTGGGCGTGGTCGGGGGTGGGGCGGGGCGG
Source organism: Nerophis lumbriciformis (assembly GCF_033978685.3). Taxonomy (NCBI): domain Eukaryota; kingdom Metazoa; phylum Chordata; class Actinopteri; order Syngnathiformes; family Syngnathidae; genus Nerophis; species Nerophis lumbriciformis. The sequence continues at coordinate 16,961,887 of NC_084555.2, read as the reverse complement.
GGTTGGGGGGCGTGGTTAAGAGGGGAGGAGTATATTTACAGCTAGAATTTACCAAGTCAAGTATCTCATATATATATATATATATATATATATATATATATATATATATATATATATATATATCCTGAAAATATGCAAACAAAACTGTGTTTAGATAATTGATACTTCAAACTTGCATAAATAAATCTTAAGGAATATAACATAACTTCGCTTCTGAGAGCTTCAAAATGTAATGAATAAAATGCTAAAGTTGTTGATAAACAAGCAATTATTTTAATAAGTAAATATGGTCATTTTAAATGAATTATTATGATCATTTAAAATTAATTATTTCAAATATGTTTATTTTAATGTATAATTCTATGGCTGGATGTAATAAGGAGTCAGAAAAAATACAAATAAAAATACAATTCATTTTGATGTTTTTAGCACAATATAGTAAAAATGTATTTCGTTTTTTTTTATTTTATTTATAAATATATTTATTTTTAGGTAAGATAAACATAATAATACAATTTATCTCTAGTCTGGATGATTTAGTTCCTGTTATCCTCCCGTCTCTTCCCCAATATGGCTCCGTGAGCTGGGCAAACGCCTGGAGATGCCCTACGTCAACAACACGGTCGGCGGCCCGTCGGTGCGCAGCTCGTACATCACCGCCCTCTACTTCACCCTCAGCAGCCTGACCTGGGTCGGCTTTGGCAACGTGTGCGCCAACACGGACGCCGAGAAGATCTTCTCCATCTGCACCATGCTCATCGGCGGTATGCCGGACGCCTCGTATGGAATAACGTGATTGGGCAGGCACGCTGTTTATATCGTGGCAAAGCGGACTTGAAAAAAGGCTGTCCTCACTCAGGTCCGCATGGAGCTGGAGGGGGCGTGGCCTCCAGCTCCGACTGAAAATCGGGAGATTTTCGAGAGAATATTTGTCCCGGGAGGTTTTCGGGAGAGGCGCTGAATTTCGGGAGTCTCCCGGAAAATTCGGGAGGGTTGGCAAGTATGGTTGTTGAACAGAGAGCAGCAAGTAGAAGTGTCAGTACAATCACTATTTGTTTTGTTGACATTCCCTTTAGCGCAGCTCCATCTAATGGATGCATAACGTAACCCCAGCCTCTACTGTAGCGTCTATTCTATGTGCCTTATAATGCGGTGCGCCTTATATATGAACAACGTTTTAAAATAGGCCATTCATTGAAGGTGAGCCTTATAATCCGGTGCGCCTTATAGTGCAGAAAATACGGTACACTGTTCGTTGAAATTAGTTATTTACACAGAAATATTTTGTAAATGTTTATTTACATACTTTAATTGTTTCCTTACGGTGCCTGTAACACGGCAGTAAAACGGCGGATCAATAAAACAAGTCATCGTCATGAGCCCACCAGCTGCAGAATACAGACTCAATAACTCCACCGTAACATTTTGGTGAATTTGTAAAATTCAAACAATACAAAAAAATGCCATTGTACGATAATAATACTAACAGAGTACACTCGTAAACGTGTTAGGATATCAGCTAAAGATAGCAACGCTTGATTGTTGCCATGTAAAACAATGCATGAACATATTTCTACAGACATCAGACACGGGACGGTTTATTAAGTACACATTGTTTTAGTTAGAAACGTTGCTTGGAGTGATGAGTGAAGAATCCTTTCGAGCAGAAACACTACGAACGGTTTTGCTTCCGGTTCAAGGTATTAAAACAGGAAGTACAATTTCCACCCGCCACACCTGAAATGAGCAATTTTGTCCAAAAGATGGCGCCACAGCACAAACAATAACACAGTAATGAAATTGAATTATTTAGAATTTTCGAACGTTCGTGTGTGGGCTACATGCAAGACGGACACATGCTTGCAGACACAATGTTCAGTCTGCATGAATAAAAGGAACAGGGTATCGTAGGGAGCCAATCATTACATGACACTCTAAATCAGGGGTGCTCACACTTTTTCTGCAGGCGAGCTACTTTTCAATTGATCAAGTCGTGGGGATCTACCTCATTCATATATATAATTTATATTTACTTATTTATGAAATATATGTTTTTGTTAATAAGTTAAAGGTGTTTAATGATAATGCAAGCATGTTTAACACATATAGTTAATATTTTTAATAAATTAAAGGTGTTTAATGATAAAGCAATCATGTTTAACACATAGTTAATATTGTTAATAAATTAAAGGTGTTTAATGATAATACAAGAATGTTTAATACATATAGTTAATATTGTTAATAAATTAAAGGTGTTTAATGATAATACAAGTATGTTTAATACATATAGTTAATATTGTTAACAAGTTAAAGGTGTTTAAAGATAATGCAAGCATGTTTAATACATATAGTTAATATTGTTAACAAGTTAAAGGTGTTTAAAGATAATGCAAGCATGTTTAACACATATAGTTAATATTGTTAACAAGTTTGGGTGTTTAAAGATAATACAGGCATGTTTAACACATATAGATTCCTTTCTTTCATGAAGACAAGAATATAAGTTGGTGTATTACCTGATTCTGATGACTTGCATTGATTGGAATCAGACAGTGGTGCTAAAAACATCCGCATTTTCGAATGGAGGAGAAAAAAGTCCTCCTTTCTGTCCAATACCACATAAAAGTGGTTGGTTTTTGGCATCTTATTTGTCCAGCTTCCGTACTCCTTTGTATACACTTTACAAGAAATACATTGTCGGCAAACTCCGTAGCTTGCTAGCTTGTGCACGCCAGCTTTCTGAGACTCGTTTTGTTAGCGCAACTGTGCAGTCGGTCTTTGGAGTTTTGACGACAGGTACGGCGCCAGAGTCTGTTGAAATAAAGTGTTTCTCGCATTCCAGTCGGTAATTTTAATGAGCTGGCAGCAGCCAGCGTCATCTCAGAAGACCCTCGGGTGCCGTGAATGTCAATCAAGTGACGAAAGTGACGTCATAGTGAAGATTTATGATCGCTCATTTGTAGGACTATTTTTTTAATGCCTGGCTGGTGATCGACTGACACATCCTCCGAGATCAACCGGTAGCTCGCGATCGACGTAATGAGCACCCCTGCTCTAAATGTATCGACAAACAACCAATCACATTACCATGAATTGATTTACATTACTTAAACAAGTTGAAAAACTTATTCGGGTGTTACCATTTAGTGGTCAATTGGACGGAATATGTACTGTACTGTGCAATCTACTAATAAAAGCTTCAATCATTCAATCTATCACAATATCAGTCACACCTGAAGGCAAGTTTTCACCTTCAGTTAGACACTATTTATTATATTTGATAACCTACTTGCCTTATTCGGGGCAGTATAGCTCGGTTGGTAGAGTGGCCGTGCCAGCAACTTGAGGGTTCCAAGTTTGATCCTAGTCACTGCCATTGTGACCTTGGGCAAGACACTTTATCCACCTGCTCCCAGTACCACCCACACTGGTTTAAATGTAACTTAGATTTTGGGTTTCACTATGTAAAAGTGCTTTGAGTCACTAGAGAAAAGCGCTATATAAATTCACTTAATTTATTCTCCAAAAGGACACATGGATGGACAATCACTTTCAGTTTCGACAGGTGTAATGGCCCAGTGTCCAAACACTTTTAATGAGACGCAACCATGACTTAAGAAAAAAAATCAGGAAGAAGATGAAGGAGAAAGAAAGAGTGTATATCATTAGAGATATAGAGGCAGCTCTGAAATGCCAAAAAAACAATGTGGTAAAAAAATTAAAAAATAAATCTTCATAACCGGATGAGCGATTTAGCGGATTATCCCTTTACAAAGGTCAATGCTGGCTTGGAGCACAACCAAAACAACAAAAACAACAAGAGCGGGACAATAACAGCATTTGTAAATAGAAATGAGCAGAAAATGTAATATGACAAAAGAGCCACGCTCAACTTGATAAAGGGAGAAAGAAGCAAGAGAAAGAAAATGAATATGTACCGGTACACTAAAAAAAAAGAAGAAAAAAAGAGCAATGAAGGCGACAAGCATTAACTCATGTGTCTGATGAAAAGTGACAATCCAAATTAACTATGAACATGAAACAAATAAACACTTACTGTGACAAGAATATGGACAAAACTCACTTGGCATGGAACTATGGTAGCATGGGTAACATAAGTAGCAGAAGCAAACAGAGTTAATGTCGCCAGGCTGACTTCCTGGCAACTAGCGGCTTAAATAGTCTTGAACATGATTTATGACAGGTGTGTGAGTCCAAATGAATCAGGTGTGTGACGTGAGTACAGGTGAAAACGAATGGGTTGTCATGGAAACAAAACAAACAAGAGTGCACAGAGTCCAAAAACCAAACCGAACATAACCAAAACAAAACATGACACTTTGCCGATCAGACTTTACACAGGTACGTCTTTTCACAGCCCCTTCATAGGGTGCACATAGTACACTGTATCCACATGTTCATTGATCATTTTACACCAGGGGTGTCATACGTACGGATCAGGCCCGCGAACAGGTTTTATCCGGCCCGCGGGATGAGTTTGCTAAGTATAAAAATGAACCAAAATGTTTGAATGAAATAAACTGCTGTTCTAAGTGTGTCCACTGGACGTTGCAATAGCAATTCTTTGTATCTTTGTAGATGATGCTACATATGCAAAAAAAAATTAAATAAACCACACGATGTTAGTGCACTATTTGAGGAAAATGAGCAAACTTCATAAATAACATCCCGTAATTTGATTTTGATATTTTTTTTTTATCTTGATAGATTGAAAATTAACACCAATGAGTTGACTGATGAACATGATCACATAAACTATTCAGAAAGTATAAATAACGACAAAAAAAGATAGAATACTATTAACCGCAACATGTAAGTGTAAAAAAAACCAACAACATTATGATTTGTACATTTTCAGAAAGTGCTTGTTCTATTTTTAAACAAAGAAAACAATCTGAAGTTGTCTTAGTTTTTAAGATTTTACCAGTCCAGCCCACTTGGGAGTAGATTTTTCTCCATGTGGCCCCCGATCTAAAATTTGTTTGACACCCCTGATCTACACCATTTATTAATGTTGAATGTGATAAAGCCATACGCAAATTAGAAATACCATCGTGTCACAACGAAGACTTTCGCAGAATGAAGACCCAATGGTAAACTGATGTAAAGGACGTACATAAACAGAACCTGTATTTTATTTTATTTTATTTTATTTTTTAAATTTTATTTTTTATTTTATTTTTTTATTTTATTTTATTTCATTTTTTTTTTTTTTTATCTTATTATTTATTTGTGTGTGGCGTCGCGCGGGTCTCACTTCCTGTTGGATGGGGTCCGTGCCCGTGTGGCCCGACCTTGCGCTGTGGGGTCTCTGTTGGTGACTTGGTGTGGTGGCGGCGCAGCCCCCGTGTCTGGTCTGGATGCTGTGTCCCGGTTGTTTGGGCGGTGGTGTGTTTGTGCGGGTTTGGGTTGGGGTGGGGGGCCTTTTGGTTGGGGGGGTTGTTGGTGTCTCTTGTTTGCGTGTTGGCGTTCGGGCTGACCGGCGGGCTGGCGCCGGCTGGTCTCCGTGGCCCTGGTGGCGTGTGGTTGCTGGTCGCAGTTTTTCTTTGATCGCTTTGATTTGATTGGCTGGTGCTGGCTGTCTGGGGTTATTGCGGCTGCTGTTTCTGCTGCCGTTTGTTTGTGGTGTGGGCGCCCGTGGCTGCTGGGTCTGGTGCAGGGGTGTGGCTGATGTTGTGACTGGTGGCAGCGCGCGCGCGTGATGGCTGTCGGGGCTGACGAACTGTGTATATGTATGTATATGTGTGTGTATGTATGTATGTTTATATATGTGTATGTGTACATATGTGTATGTATATGTATATATGTGTATGTGTGGGTATGTATACGTGTATGTGTGTATGTGTATGTGTATGTGTGTATGTATGTATGTATGTATATTTCTGGGGGTACGCTCTGGGCCTGCCTGTCAGACGGGGGTCGACGCCTCAGGCTACTGCATCCGAACTGCGTGTCTGGAGCTCCTGGGTCCCGCTGTCCATCCCTTCCGGGTGCCCGTCTTGGTTGGGGCCTGTTGGGCCTAGTCCCTGCGTCTATTGTGGTAGCTTGGTGCTGCAAGGTATTCCGAGGTGCTGCGAGTCGGCCAGTTGCTGGGGTAGTGACCTTGTTTGTCAGCATGTCTGTGATCTTCTTTTAATTCTTTTTTTTTTTAATTAATTAATTTATTTATTTATTTATTTTTTAAATATATTTTATTAATATTATTTTTTAATTTTTCCCCTCCCTCAGGGGGGTGGCTCGGCGGGGCGGTTGCTGGTTGTTCCATCTCCATCGTTGGGGTCCCTGCGGGTGGGGTGGGTGGTTCCCGTGGCCCTGTGCCTGGGTGGTCCTGCGGCGGCCGGTTTGGGTGGGGTGGCCGGGGGCTGGCCTCGCCGCGCTCTCCGGGGGTGGGGGGTGGGCTCGTGGGGGCCCGGTTGCCGGTGGGGCGGGGGCGGTCTTCCCGTCCGGTTGCGGGGAGTCTCTGGGTCCCTCGGGCGGGGCGTCTCGCCTTTCTGCCCGTGTGGGGTGTGGTCTCTCGCTGGCTTGGGGTCTGGCTGTCCCCTGCTTTTCTCGTGCCCTGTCCTCTGCCGGGTGCGTCTGTCTGCGGCCTGCTGCTGGCCCTTGTGGGCGGTACGGTGGGTCGGGCTCTGGGGTTCCTGTCGCTGGCCGGCTTGGCTGCGTGGGGGCGGTGGTCCCTGGTTCCCTGGGCACCACGCCTCCTGTTTGTGGGTTGGGCTCTCGGGGGTGATGGGGCCGTGCTCTGGCTCCCACGCACTCTGGGAGTCGAATGTATTGTACATGCAAATTCACATATGCTCACATACGTACATAGGTACCTACGCTCCCACATACATACACAAATACAGTACATATTTACCTACCTAATGTTCGTAAATCCACACGCACATTCAATATACAAACATACACATACACATACTGTACATATACATTCACTGTACAAACACATATACACATTCTGTATATATACATTCATTGTACAAACACATATACACATTCTGTACATATACAAGTACATATGCATACTTACACTCATGCACATAATCACGTTTCATCAAACATATATTAACGTTGTTGCCCTAGGGTAAACTGGGTGTAACACATGGCACACTGACAAAGCTTAACCTATTGTGACTATAACAATCTACAAGGTTAATGTAGGTTGCTTCTCTTTCTCCCCCTCCATTTTTCTGCATTCTTTCATATCTCAAGTTATCATTACGTATATGTATTGTTGCATTTAAACAACTGTATTGTTGATAATAAAGGTAAATTATTGGTATTGTTCATTATCAATAGCGCTATTTCTATTGGTATTTGTATTGATCCATTTGTAGTGTAATAATGCTCATTGTCATTTCTGTATTATTTTTTATTTTTCGCTAACTGCTTATTTGCTATTACTTTTACCATCATATTTGTACATGTCATATTTGCTGATGTTGCTCTATTGTTGTTGTTGTTGTTGTTTGCTGTTGTTGTTTTTGTCTCTCTGTCTAATCCCCCTCTTGTCCCCACAATTTCCCCCTCTGTCTTCTTTTTTTTTCTCTTTCTATCCCCTCCTGCTCCGGCCCGGCTGCACTAAATGATAATATAAATACATTTAATAAAGTCAAATACAAATAAGGCAACAAGAGAAGTATCCTACACTTCTCTTTTGTAAAGTAAATCTGAACAGCCGACATGGGCATCTACATCAACTATATGATTTGCCTGAGAAGCTGGACAGGACATTAAAAAAAAAACAAAAAAAAAAACACAAAAAAAACAAAACAAAAAAACAGAACCTGTATAGCTCAACATTTACAGAACAGATGAGAGAAAAGGTGGGAAGGATTGAGAGACGTAGGGGATCATTGAACACAATTTAATCAGAAGTAAATGAAGGAGAATAAGTGGGCAATAAGGAAGGAGATGGAAAAGGATTAAAGTAGGCAGAGACAGTGAGAGAGGCAGGCAGAGTCTGGTCATTACGAATCTCTGAAGGAATAAAATCAAGTATTATCCTTTTAATGCATGACCTAACAAGTCCTCTTTTTAAATAACTCGGTTACAAACGCTGCTGACATTCATGATATGTTTAATGGTACAACAGCACAAGTGTTTAGAACAATGTAATACCATCAGTTTTAGGCATAGTGATTGCATTAAGTCTACAATCTCAAAAGTGATGCCAACATTTCAATTGGAGGCGCGATACTGTTTATTTATTTGTGGGAAATAATCTTATTACCATATTTTCCGGATCATAGGGCGCACCGGATTATAAGGCGCACTGCCGATGAATGGTCTATTTTTGATCTTTTTCATATATAAGGCGCACCGGATTATAGGGCGCATTAAAAAAGGAGTCATATTATTATTATTTTTTTCTTGTGGTCTACATAACATGTAATGGTGGTTCTTTGGTCAAAATGTTGCAAAGATGATGTTTTACAGATCATCTTCAAGCTGCTTTCTGACAGTCGCTTCTGTTTCAGCTTGTTCTGTCTACAATGACTGTACAAACTGGACGGTTGAGCTTTACCCTACCACAGGGAACTTTTATTCAACAGTTGTCATTCAACATAACCGGCACACTTCTCCCGGTGCGTCACTCTAAACCTTCCGGGTAGGAACCACACACAAACAAGCAATTCCTATTGCTACATCCCTTTTCTTTTAAAAAGGACAGTATTATTTTCAAATATTGAATCCAACCAAATTAACTTTTAAGTTGCTACTAAACAAACTCAAAATAGTATGCATTTTCATATTGCTACTTATTTCAAATATTCTTAGTGCAAAACAAATATTACATTCAGTTTCACAGTGCATAACTTTTCTTTTTTTTTTGTTCTTCTTTTAGTTACCGAACCTTAGCTTTAGCTTATTTTCAGAACATAACCATACGAGCCTTTACTCATCATACCTAAACCTCAGTTCACATTTCTTTCTTTCTTTTTTTTTTTTTCTTTTTCTCTCTGATCCTAAGTACACACAAAGTTATTCAAATGTCTTGGACGCTGTACCACACTGGGTCTCGTCTCGTCTCAGTTTGGGGTTGTTCTGACCTGTCCGGTTGCCTATCCACAGCTTTTTTTAGATGGCGACTATTTCTTCTGAGAACACTGCCTGTGTCCAGCTCCACTGCATAGGATCTGTTACCAAGCGACGTGCTCACTGTAGCCTTTCTCCATAAGGTGTTCGTATCAAAAGGCTGCACTCGCACAACATCACCTGGTTTCAAAGAGTCCATGTCCTTGGCAGTTTGGTTGTAGTATTTTGATTGTCTCTGTCGGTTCTTCACAAGTCCTGACCCATTGTTGGTCACTTTTGGCTCGAGTAGGCTGTCTCTGATCGGTAGTAGTGTCCTTGTTCTACTGCTTAAGAGTCTTTGTGCAGGGCTCGTATCCAAACCTTGGGTTGGGGTGTTGCGATGATCCAAAATGGCTAGATAGGGGTCTGATCCAGCCAGTTTTGCCTTCCTCATCTGTCGTTTGGCCGTTTTAACAGCTGATTCCGCTTTGCCATTACTTTGCGGATAGACAGGAGAGGAAGTTTTGTGCATAAATTCCCATTTTCGACTGAAATTTGCAAACTCCGCAGAACTAAATTGGGGTCCGTTGTCTGAAAAAAATAACGTCCGGAATGCCTTGTCGTGCCAAGTGAGCTTTCAGCTTTCGAATGACTGTGCTTGACTTTGTATCTGGCAAGTAGTCCACCTCCCAGAAATTGGAGTAGTAGTCCACAGTCACTAGATACTCTTTGTTGTCAAAAGTAAACAAGTCTGTTCCAACTTTAGCCCATGGTCTGGTAGTAGTCTCATGTGGCTGTAGTGTCTCTCTTTGTTGTTTTGTGTCCATAGATCGACATGTTTCACATTTAGCAACATGCTTTTTGATATGGTCGTTCATACCGTGCCAATACACACAGTCTCTTGCCCTCCTGAGGCATCCCTCTGTTCCCAGGTGAGAAGAGTGAATCCGTTGAGTGATGTCCTTTTGGAGCGAGTTTGGAATCACGACTCTCTCTCCCCTGAAAACCAGTCCATTTTGGGTGCTCAGTTCATCCTGTAACGAGTAAAAGTTAGTTATTTCAACAGGTACACATTTTTTATCTTTTGGCCTCCCTTGTTGGATAGTTTTGATCAATGTTCGTAGTTCTGTATCTGATTCTGTTGCTGTGCGTATATTGTCCATTCTTTCAGCTGAGATTGGCACATAATCAACCATGTTGACACATTCGACCTCCAACTCAGTCTGACTTTTGTTGGCATTTTTCAGGTGGGCCCTACTCAAAGTGTCAGCGAGTAGCATGTCACATCCAGGCATATAGGTGATGTTCAGATCATACTTCTGTAGTCTGAGAAGCATGTGTTACAGTCTTTTAGGAGCGTTTATCAGTGTCTTTTTGATGATAGTCTTTAGAGGCTTGTGGTCCGACTGCACTCTGACTAGACGACCATATGTGTATTGGTGAAACTTTTCCATGCCAAACACGATAGCCAAACATTCTTTTTCAATTTGTGCATAGCCTCTTTCTGTCATCGTCAAAGCACGACTTCCATATGCCACTGGTGTATCTCCTTGTGTTAGAGATGCTCCTAGTCCTGTTTCACTTGCATCGCACTGTAACGTCAACTCTTGTTCCGGGCTGTAGTATTTCAATACTGGAACTTGTGTTATCTTGTCTTCGATTCTTCTGAATGCATTTTCTTGCACGTCCGTCCATTCCCATAGACTCTCTTTGTGTGTGAGTTGTCTTAGTATCTCACAATCGTCTGACAGATGCTCATAAAACTTGGACAAATAGTTCACTAGTCCTACCAGTCTTTGAACACCTTTCACATTTGTCGGTGCAGGCATTTCAGTGACGGTGCGCACTTTCTCTGGGTCAACTTTGAGTCCTTTCGTCGTGAGCAGATGACCAATGTATGAGAGTTCCTGTTTCCTGAGCTTGAATTTGTCCGTGTTCAGCTTGATATTTCTTTCTCTGCACCTTTCTAGAAAAAGTCTCAAGTTCTTGTCATGGTTCTTGACTGCATCCTCTTTTGTGTCTCCTTCTCCTGTAATCAGGATGTCATCTGCGATGATGTAGTTGCCTGGCAAGTTCTCCAATGCCTGTGTTAGTTTACGTTGGAAAACTTCCGGCGCTGGACTGATGCCCATCGGCATTCTCAGCCACCGAAATCGACCAAAGAGAGTTGCAAATGTCGTCAGATAGGTCGACTCTCTATCTAGTTTCACGTGCCAGAAGCCGTGCTTCACATCAGACACAGTGAAAACGTTTGCTTTTGCCAGGTCTGGTAAAATGTCATCTATTGTTGGAAGAGGAAAATGGCTTCTCTTTAGAGCTTTGTTGAGTGGTCTTGGGTCGATACAAATTCTGGGCCTGCCATTGGGTTTCTGTACCGACACCATGCCACTGATCCAGTCGATGCTGCTTTCCACTGGTGCGATTATCTGTCTGTCTACAAGACTTGTGATTTCCTCTTTAAGTGGTTTCATCATAGCCACTGGAACTCTTCGTTTTGGAAGTTTGACGGGCTGCACAGTTGTGTCGATTTCCAGTTTATATTCACCTTGTAAGCAGTCGTCGCCTGTAAACACGTCCTGAAACTCAGTCTTTATGTCGTCCAGCTGCCAAGTGTCTCCTGTCACCAGCTCTTTTGTCACAATACTATCCAGCGCATAAATGTTGTCGTATTGGACCTGAATGAGTTTCATTGCTTCACTTGCGCTGCGGCCAAGAAGTGCAGTTTTACAGTCTGCTCCTACAACTTGAAACTCAACTTTGTACTTCTTCTGATTTCTTGTATTTGTCATCTTAACTTTGCATTTTCCTAACGGACACAACTTAGACTTATTGTACATTACCAACACCTTGTCAGTGTGTTCCTATTTCACATCGGGATTCAGCAGGTTGATTGGAATGACGTTGCAAGTTGCCCCGCAGTCAATCTGGAAGTTCACAATGTTTTCCTTAATCTTCATCCCAGCAAACAGTAGCTCTGTTTTGCCGTTTTGTTTCTCTATTTGGTTCACTTCTGCTGCTTTTGTTGTTACTGCTGTAACTGTCATTATCTCTTCACATGAATCTGAATCAGTCTCTGCTATTGTGTGAACTTTGTTCTTGTAGTATTCTTTCATACCTGTACTGCTTCTGCATGCCACTGCAAAATGATTGTCCTTGCCACATTTCTTACATTTTTTCCCAAAAGCTGGGCACTTTTGCTTGAGCCTTTCATGTGTTTTTCCACAGTATTTGCAAGATATGTCATTAATCCTGACTTTTCTTGTTGCATGTTTTACTGCATGTACAACCTCTGCGCCATGTCCTTCTATTGCTTTGCTGTACTCTCGTGAAATCTCCATTGACCTGCAAATTAGTAAACATTTGTCCAGATCTAACTTGTCCTCTCTGAGTAGTCTTTCTCTCCAACTTGAGCTGTGCGTGCCGCAAACAATCCTGTCTCTTATTAGCGAATCTTTTAATTGCCCAAAGTTGCAGGAACTTGCCAGCGATCTCAAGTCGGTCACATACGTGTCGATTGATTCTCCCGCAGCTTGGTTTCGCGCAAAAATTCTGTATCTTTCCACGGTTTCATTCACTTTGGGGTTGCAATGTCCATCTAGCTTAGTGATCAAACTGGAAACAGTCACTCTTGTGTCTGAGCCTATTAGCGTTCCACATAGCTCTCTGCCCCGTTCTCCAATGAGGTAGTAAAAAAGTTTTACCCGCGTGGTTTCTTCTGCATCCGGCATTGCCAGCTCGATATACAGCATAAATTCTTCTTTCCAGGTCTTCCATGACTTGGCAAGATTCACAGAGTCCATACACCATTGTTGAGGGGGTTTTAATCCATCCATCCTCGTACCTCTTGAGCTTATATTCTCTGCCAGCTCAATGGTCATGACGCGCAGCTCACTGTTATGCTACAGCACTTAGCTTCCTTTAGCTTCGTTTGAAAAAAATCTCAGTTTTTTCGGTGCCTGCGCTGTCCTCACCGCTCAAAACGATCCGCTGCCACCATGTTTCAGCTTGTTCTGTCTTCAATGACTATACAAACTGGACGGTTGAGCTTTACCCTACTCACAGGGAACTTTTATTCAACACTTCTCCCGGTGCGTCACTCTAAACATTCCGGGCAGGAACCACACACAAACAAGCAATTCCTATTGCTACAGTTTCAGGATGCGCCATTTTGTGGGCGGTCTTATTTATGTGGCTCACCTTTGGCAGCGTCTTCTCCCCGTCATCTTTGTTGTAGCGGCGTAGCGTGTAAGGACGAGAGTGGAAGAAGTGTCAAAAGATGGAGCGAACTGTTTCAATGACATTCAGAGTTTACTTAAATCAATAACGGAGCAGCATCTCCTCATTCAGAAACAACAACACAAGAAATGTGTCCCATGAAAAACCGCCATGTCCTATAACTAAAGTTCCTTGGGTGAATAATGTAAACTCACTACAAGAGTATGTTTTAGCGCTTTCATGGCAAGTTTACTGACAGATATAAGTAAGAACTTTACACTACTTTATATTAAAAATGGCAACAGAGGATGAATGTCACATAACAAGTTTTGGACTCACATTTGCTCTATTACTAGCCATAAATCAGGTGACTTTATTGCAAGACAGTTATACTTCTTCACCCTAACTGAATTAAACCCCCCTCTGTACCACACCGAATGTTACATACCGGAACATACAAATACAAATATGTAACACTGTAGTATGTGAAGTGAAGTGAAGTGAATTATATTTACATAGCGCTTTTCTCTAGTGACTCAAAGCGCTTTACATAGTGAAACCCAATATCTAAGTTACATTTAAACCAGTGTGGGTGGCACTGGGAGCAGGTGGGTAATGTGTCTTGCCCAAGGACACAACGACAGTGACTAGGATGGAAGCGGGAATCGAACCTGCAACCCTCAAGTTGCTGGCACGGCCGCTCTACTAACCGAGATATGCCGCCCCAACAATGGTGAATATGTGGAACATATTCACCATTAATTAGTTTCTTATTAAAGTAACAAAGACTTAATTTAGAGTTATTTGGACACTAGGGGAACATATTAGGGTTAGGGCTAGAGTTAGGGTTACTAATAAGCAATAATTCTGAGGTTATTGAGGGAAGACTCTTAGTTAATGGCTTACTGGTTGTATAATAAGGCCACACAGAATAAGGCATTAATAAGTACCGTATTTTTCGGAGTATAAGTCGCACCGGAGTATAAGTCGCACCTGCCGAAAATGCATAATAAAGAAGGAAAAAAACATATATAAATCGCACTGGAGCTATGAAAAAAACTGCGACTTATAGTCCGAAAAATACGGTACTTAATAATGACTAATTAAGAGCCAATATGTTACTAATTTGCATGTTGATAAGCAACTAATTAATGGTGAATATGTGTTCCCCATACTAAAGTGTTACCACAAATATATATATAAAAATGTTTTAGTAAGCTGAAGCAATTTCTCCCTCTCTGCCTCTTCGACCTCTGCAGTATGATTAGCCGCTGAGGGACTTTGTCCGTTTCCACATATTGATTATGTATCAGTTTAATGAAGGCAACATTTCAACCTGAGTATCAATGTCACATGTTCCCCAGAGACTGACACTGAAGCGGAGAAACAGGAAGCAATTGATGGATCTGATCAAGTGACCAATTTGCCCTACATTGCAATAAATCCTAGGAGTCTTTGTGGGAAGAGTGCACATTTTGCTACCAGAAGTTTTTTTTTTTTTTTTTTTTATAAAATGTGCCCAAGAGAATCATCCAGCTGCCTTAATTTGCTGTGATAAATTATTTAGTGTAGAGTAAAAGAATGTTATCCCCTTTTAATGGGCTGGCCTCCTTCTGTGCCGACCGCTACAAAACTTAAAACAGTCTCTTCATGAATCACATTAAGTCATATGACACCCATGTGAGTCATTCATTTTAACGATTTATTCCTTACAAATTGCTTGTGCAATATTTTGGGGAAATATTTAGCACTGATTTTAAAACCAAACCAAAAGTATGCAAAAAGCTGCATGAGAAAGCTAACAGGCTTTGACATTTTGTTGACTGTCAATCATGTGGATCTAATGCTTCCTCTCCCACATTATTACTTTACACATAGTTGAATAGTTTGCAAATGAGCATCATCAGAATAAAAAAACATGGTTGAGACAAAGTGTGCATTGTTTTTAGTTATTTTTCCTGCCCCCCATCTACAATTAAAGGGGAATTGCAATTTTAAAAAATTTTTGCCCAACATTCACAATCATTATGAAAGATATGACGACGGATTAATTTTTTTTAATCCATTTTAATTTGTAAATAAAAGTCAGCTTACAGCGGAGCCAATGGGAGCTCCACTATTTCGCTCATAAAATCCAATAAATAACCAATGAAAATGCGCCAACAACGACGTGGACTATGGCGACGCATATTATTGCGTGGGTTGCTTTCCCGGAATGCAAACAAACCAGACTGGACAAGGTGTGAAGGTAAAGACATGATTTATTCTTAACTCTAACAAAAGGTGTAAACAAAAAGCACGCACAAGGCGGAGATACAAACTTGGCTGTGAAAACAAAACTGACACATGGACAGAAACTATGGACATAAAACAAAACTCGCTAACTCTGACATGAAAAAACAAAACTTACGTGGCATGGCATGAAGCATAAACTATGGTCTCAAGGGTAAACAAGAGTATCGGGGGAACGTGAGTAGTAAGGGTATCATTGGGTATCATCAGGTAGCAGAACTAGCATGGGTAGCGGACGTAATGTCGCCAGGCCGACTGCCTGGCAGCTACAAGCTTAAATACTAGTGACCTAATTAGTGACAGGTGCGTGAGTCCAAAACGTGAAACAGGTGAAAACTAATGGGTCGGCATGGTAACAAATCAAACAAGAGTGCACAAAGAGTCCAAAAACCAATGGAACATAACCAAACAAAACATGATCACAAAGACATGACAACTTACTTAATTTACATTTGGTGATTTGAATATTAATCAAGTATTAGTGATATTGTTACTACAAGCGCTAACGCAGACAAACTATTTATAGCAGCGCCGTGATTACCACCATGTGTCTCTATGTTTACATCATCGAGTGGTCTGCTGTTTCTTCGCTTCCCTGCTCCCTGTAAGTTTATTCTAGATCATAAATCATGCATCTCAACTGGACAGAAGAAGTTTGAGTAGGTATTCTGACAAGTTGGTACACTTTGACAGCCATTTCTTCGTGAGGATTATGAGTCATTCTTCATCTAAACAGGAATATATGAACATCAGCAGACCTTGTACAGTAAGTGATGTTTTATTATTTTTGTTGGCTCGTATAAATTCTGCAGTGAGTAATAATCAGTGATGAAGAAAAAGAAAGCAAATGTGAGGCGGTTTTGAAATTATTGTGTGCTTAAAATGATCAAAATACGTAAATATTAATAATAATATTATGTTATTATAAATGTGCCTATTACTACATTACATATATATACATACATCATATATATATATATAACCTCAATGGAGGTGTTTGGATGTTGCAGGCGGAATAGACCGGCTCCCATAGGCTACACTGTAAGCATAATTTTGATCGCATGTATTTAATATTTAGAATGCATTAGAAAAATAACATCCATCGTCATGTCTCTCATAATGATTGTGAATGATAGGCAAAATACCAACAAAAGTGCAGTTCCCCCTTTAAGAAACTTCTCTATGACTTTTGCTACAGACTTCTGTTTGTTTGATATTGTCATTACTGCCACAAGTGGTGGTAAAGTGTTATACAACTAAGCGCTGCTGCGGCCCATACACACCACACCTGAGTAACAGATATTTTTTGGCGACCTTCTAGGGGGCGCTCACGGCCAAATGGTGAAGAAACACTGATTGAGAAGTTTCTGAAATAAAAAGCATGGCACATGTTAAAATTGTGGTGTTTTGGAGGACTCAAAACGGATGGATGTGATTTTTCATTTCAATGGCAAACATTGATTTGAGGCAGGCCTGCAAGTATCTTGGGTTACAAGCTCAGTCACAGGACCAACTACGAAAGCATTCGGAGAGCGCAGACTTCTGACAATAGAAAATAATCCAATGATGAATCCAGACGATGCTGCTTATGGCGATGGGGTGGGACCAGACAAGCTCTGCTTCTTGCCACTTCTCTTGAACGATTGATCATTTGAGCAAAAGTAGTCGTAGCGACTTCCTCTCGGCCAACTTCCTTCGTTTTCACTTTATTGAACTGCGCATGCAAGTGATGTTGAGGCCACATTGGGGCCTGTGCCCGTTTACACTGGAGTCTGATAAATAATATTATTTAACTTGCAGTGTAAACAGTCATTGGGAAAAAAACAGCCTAAATAAGATTTTAAAAATAGATCTGATTTAGGCCACTATGGCGTGCAGCGTAAACATAGTCACACACGCACACACACGCACACACACACACACACACACACGCATACACACACAGAAATTCACCCTTTGAGAAAGAAAATTAACAATCAAGACTACATTTCCGGCAAATAAGGTGCATTTCTACACTATATTTTTACCTTTAGATTTATTCTCATCTACCAACCACTTCTGGCGGTCTTTTCAACTCTTACATGTCCCATGTAATGTACGACCAAATTTTTTGTTTTTTTAAGTACCGTATTTTCCGGACTATAAGGCACACTTAAAATACTTTTTTTTCTCAAAACTCGACAGTGCGCCTTATAACCCGGTGCGCCTAATGTACGGAATAATTCTGGTTTTGCTTACCGACCTTGAGGCAATTTTATTTAGTACATGGTGTAATGATAAGTGTAACCATTAGACTTTAACTTTTAAACTGTTTTTTATCTAACAAACTGTTCTTCGGGTAATTTATATTTGCTTTTTAAATGTGTATTTTTATTTCTGTTTTAAATGTTATTTTTTAGTCTGTCCTTTGCCTCTATTTCTTTGTGGTGTACAGCCCTTTGTTTTTCAACTGTGCTTGTTTTTAAAGGGCTTTATAAATAAAGTTGGTATGGTATGGTATGGTATGGTAGTAGATGGCAGTCAAACAAAAGAGATACTTGTAGACTGCACTATGATGGCAATATGACTCAAGTAAACAACATCAACATTTTATATGTTCAATTGAAAATATAGAACATTACACACGGTGCTCAAAAATCTATCAAAATGTTTTAGTACGACTTTGGTAAGCTATGAAGCCGCACCACTTGATGGATTGTACTGTGCTTCAACATACGAGTATTATTATGGTGTGTGTATAAGGTAAGACCTATTATCTGGCGGGGGTTTTTGCAATATTATACAAAAGCAACTTTTCTTACCTTCTGGTACCTCCTGATCTGTATTTGGGATCTGCATAAGCCCTGAAAAATTGCGCTGGTCCGCCTTTGTAATCGGTGCCGACACCGTAGACGATAAGCTTCTTCTTTTTCTCTATCTTCTTGTTATGTGACATTCATCATCTGCTGTTGCCATTTCTAATATAAAGTAGTGTAAAGTTCTTACTTATGTCTGTCTGTAAACTCGCCATGAAAGCGCTAAAACATACCGGTGTAGTCAGTTTACATTATTCGCCCAAGGAATTTTAGTTATTAGAGAGTTCCAGTCGAACGTTTTTTCACGGGACACTTTTCCGGCCGTGTTGTTGTTTCCGGATGAGGAGATGCTGCTCCATTATTGATTTAAGTAAAGTCTGAACGTCATTAAAACAGTTAGCTCCATCTTTTGACACTTCTTCCACTCCCGTCCTTGCACACTACACCGCTACAACAAAGATGACGGGGAGAAGACGCTGCTGAAGGTGAGCCACGTAAATCAGACCGCCCACAAAACGGCGCATCCGGAAGCGACTGTCAGAAAGCGGCTTGAAGATGATCTGTAAAACATAAAATATGCAACATTTTGACCAAAGAATCACCATTACATGTTATGTAGACCACAAGAAAGTGTTTTACATTTAGAAACAATGCATAAATAATATGACTCCTTTAATGCGCCCTATAATCCGGTGCGCCCTATAAGCGCTTTATATACGAAAAAAGAATATAGACCATTCATCCGCAGTGCACGTTATAATCCGGTGCGCCCTATGGTCAGAAAAATGTGTTAGTTGATTTACTATTATTATTATTAGGGATGTCCGATAAAGGCTTTTTGCCGATATCCGATATTCCGATATTCTCCAACTCTTTAATTACCGATACCGATATCAACCGATATATACAGTCGTGGAATTAACACATTATTATGCCTAATTTGGACAACCAGGTATGGTGAGGATAAGGTACTTTTAAAAAAAATGAATAAAATAAAATAAGATATATATATAATAAAAAAAGTAAAACAATATAAAAACAGTTACATAGAAACTGGTAATTAATGAAAATTTGTAAAATTAACTGTTAAAGGTTAGTACTATTAGTGGACCAGCAGCACGCACAATCATGTGTGCTTACGGACTGTATCCCTTGCAGACTGTATTGATATATATTGATATATAATGTAGGAACCAGAATAATAATAACAGAAAGAAACAACCCTTTTGTGTGAATGAGTGTAAATGGGGGAGGGAGTTTTTTTGGGTTGGTGCACTAATTGTAAGTGTATCTTGTGTTTTTTATGTTGATTAAAAAAAATTAAAACAAAAATTTAAAAAACCCGATACCGATAATAAAAAAAAACGATACCGATCATTTCCAATATTACATTTTAACGCATTTGTCGGCCGATATTATCGGACATCTCTAATTATTATCATTGAAAAGGTAAAGGAAAATTCTATAACATGCGTGCAAAGAACTCAGCAAATGTCAACTTAATCTTGTAACCACACCCCCTCAGGTAATATACTACTGCTGTTGTGACCTCTGTTTACATTCGTCACATCAAAAATATACCTTCTCGCCGGCTACTAATAAACACTTTAGTACTACATCTGGCTCGGAACGAACAGCGTTCGGATGGTAAGCATCCAAATATGATTGGCAGCAAAGTGGACAGCCGTCAACGTTGTGGCTGGGAGAGCGAACGGAGGCGACAACAAGTAAGCTAGCCAGATGGTCAGCTAACTAGCTAGCTCGTTTCGGTGCTCTTGAGACCGTCTCCCTGTCCTGCAACTTTGTTTGGATTGTATTTTCTTTGATATTTCATTTCAAAAACCGCATTATGTGATATTTTGGAATGAAAGAGTTAAAAACACAAATTCCCGCGTTTTTACGGAAATTTCACATGCCTGCTTGTCCTATTTTGGACATTTCTGAAAAGTTCCATGAAGGCATGGGTGTCAAACTCTGGCCCGCGGGCCAAATCTGGCCTGCCGGGTAATTTCACTTGGCCCTTAAGGCAATATCAAATTAACACTAAAGCTGGCCCGCCGATTATATATTATAACACCGCATTCACCGCTAATTCTAATACTTGCCAACCCTACTGGGAGTCTTCCAAACTTCAGTGGCCCTCCCGAAAATTGTCACGTCCGCTTTTCAGCCAGTCCAACAAGTGCTGGCCCAGTCACATAACATGTGCGGCTTATGCATGCACACACAATTGAATGCAACGCATACTTCATCAACAGCCATACAGGTCACACTTAGGGTAGCCGAATACAAATCTTTAACACTATTAGAAATATACGCCACACTGTGAATCCACACCAAACAAGAATGACAAACACATTTCGGGAGAACATCCGCACCGTAACACAACATAAACACAACAGAACAAATACCCAGAACCCTTTGCAGCACTAACTCTTCCGGGACGCTACAAGGTGTGTGTGTGTGGGAGGGGAGGTTTGGTGGTAGCGGGGGTGTATTTTGTAGCGTCCCGAAAGAGTTAGTGCTGCAAAGGATTCTGGGTATTTGTTCTCCCTGCTTGGCTGCTGCCCACTGCTCCCCTCACCTCCCAGGGGGTGAACAAGGGGATGGGTCAAATGCAGAGGACACATTTCACCACACCTAGTGTGGCCGCGCCTGGGAATCATTTTTGGTGATTTAACCCCCAATTCCAACCCTTGATGCTGAGTGCCAAGCAGGGAGGTAATGGCTCCCATTTTTATAGTCTTTGGTATGACTCGGCCGGGGTTTGAACTCACAACCTACCGATTGCAGGGCGGACACTCTAACCACTAGGCCACTGAGTAGGCTACAGAAATTGCTGAAAACAATCGGAGCGGAATATTCGAAATTGCCATCTGATATTGTGGCATTCTGTGATAGTTGTTTATTTAGTATTTTCACATATACTTTGCAGATTGTAAATACAATCGGTTATGGTTTAATGCAGTGTTTTTCAACCTTTTTTGAGGCAAGGCACATTTTTTGCATTGAAAAAATCCAGAGGCACTCCACCAGCAGAAATCATAAACTCGGTTGACAGTAAAGAGTCGTTGTCGCAATTGTTGGATATGACTTTAAACGATAACCAAGCATGCATCTCTATAGCTCTTGTCTCAAAGTAGGTGTACTGTCACCACCTGTCACATCACGCCCTGACTTATTTTGAGTTTTTTGCTATTTTCCTGTGTGTAGTGTTTTAGTTCCTGTCTTGCGCTCCTATTTTGGTGGCTTTTTCTCTTTTTTTGGTCTTCCTTTCAGTGATATTTCCTGCATCTACTTTGTTTTAGCAATCAACAATATTTCAGTTGTTTTTATCCTTCTTTGTGGGGACATTGTTGATTGTCATGTCATGTTCGGATGTACATTGTGGACGCCATATTTGCTCCACAGTAAGTCTTTGCTGTCGTCCAGCATTCTGTTTTTGTTTACTTTGTAGCCAGTTCAGTTTTAGTAGCGTTCTGCATAGCCTTCCGTAAGCTTCAATTACTTTTCTTAGGGGCACTCACCTTTTGTTTATTTTTGGTTTAAGCATAAGACACCTTTTTACCTGCACCCTGCCTCCCGCTGTTTCCGACATTTACAAAGCAATTAGCTACCGGCTGTCACCTACTGATATGGAAGAGTATTACACGGTTACTCTGCCGAGCTCTAGACAGCACCGACACCCAACAACAACACATAATTTGCAGACTATAATTAGTGGTTTGCAAAAAATATTTTTAACCCAAATAGGTGAAATTAGATCATCTCCCACGGCACACCAGACTGTATCTCACGGCACACTAGTGTGCCACGGCACAGTGGTTGAAAAA
The DNA here is from genome assembly GCF_033978685.3 of Nerophis lumbriciformis. Lineage (NCBI taxonomy): Eukaryota > Metazoa > Chordata > Actinopteri > Syngnathiformes > Syngnathidae > Nerophis > Nerophis lumbriciformis. The sequence continues at coordinate 16,939,716 of NC_084555.2, read as the reverse complement.
CACTGGTTTAATGGACACAATTCAGCACAGTGTCTTATTCAGTTACGGCTATGCGTGTCGAATAAAAAGTTGTAAAAGAATCTACATAGTTGATACTTTCATTCTGCCACTTGAGTTATAGAGAAGCTCTTTTTTTTTTAAATACATGGTTGATGACTGAATGAGCAGTAGCTATCGAGAGTGAGGCCGAGAGAAACAAACAATATGACCAGTGAGAGCGAGCTGGGAGGGAAAAGATCGTCAGAAACATTGACGTATGGCAGTAACCTCATGTGGAATATTGCTGATGACAAACTTAATGGACCCTCATTTTCTCAGCACTGTTCACCTCACTGCACCTGTCTGGGCCTGAACACCTCTCTTTCTCTACGCCCTCATTCTCGGAGTACTATAGTAATTATGTATGCTTGAAGAAGACGGATCAGCCTGCCCAGCTACCATGTTATTGTTAATAAAAGACAAAACTGGAAACTGCCCCCCTCCCTTGCCAGAGCATCTGTTAATACGCTGCCATTATAGCTAAACAATCTAGATGGAGAGGCGGTATTGACCGCAGTTAATTTAGCATGTGATCAATGTAGATTTTAAGCAGCACACAAGTGGGGAAGATCTTCAAATGCATCCATGCATGAGTGACCTGAGAGGAAGAAGAGACGTGCCATCTGGTGCAAGCACTGGCTCATTCACAAAAGCCTGAATAATATCAGATTTTGACAAAACAGGAAGTTATTCATTTAAATCTCTCCAGTGCGTATATACAGTGGTGCCTTGATACAGGGGTGTCAAACTCAAATACAGAGTGGGCCAAAATTGAAAACTGAACAAAGCCGCGGGCCAAGGTTGAACAAATTAACCTTTTAATAGGGACCCAAACAAGTTTTGCATTGACTATTGAACAAGCAAGGTTTATATAACTTTGTAGTGACATGCAAAATCGAGTTTCAAATAATAATAATAATAATTAAAAAATATCAATGGCATATCAAATACAATTTAAATAAAAATGGAATGCTTCTTTTCTATTTGCAGCCTTCTGAGGTAAATATCAACATTAACTTTTTCCACAAGCTAATACATTTGAAAATAAAATAACAATGAATAAAACAACCATTCATCTAATCTGATGTGCCAAGCCAGATACCTGGCATCTTTTTTTGGACCCAGGGGTAGGGAACCTATGGCTCTAGAGCCAGATGTGGCTCTTTTGATGACTGCATCTGACTCTCAGATAAATCTTAGCTGACATTGCTTAACACGATAAGTAATGAATAATTTCGCTGGTAATCACGATGTTAAAAATAACGTTCAAAATATAAAACATTCTCATGCATTTTAATCCATCCATCCGTTTTCTACCGCACCTGTTCAAGAAATAACAATGTTATTAAAAATAATTAGAGACTTATTATAGTCTAAAAATGTTGGTCTTACTTAAAAAATGCACGCATTTAGTTGTCCATCCATCCATCCATTTTCTACCGCTTGTCCATTTTTGGGGTCGCGGGGGGGTCGCTGGAGCCTATCTCAGCTGCAGTCGGGCGGTAGGCGGGGTACACCCTGCACAAGTCGCCACCTCATCACAGGGCCAACACAGACAGACAGACAACATTCACACTCACATTCACACACTAGGGCCAATTTAGTGTTGCCAATCAATCTATCCCCATTTTCATGTCTTTGGAGGTGGGAGGAAGCCGTAGTACCCGGAGGGAAACCACGTAGTCACGGGGAGAACATGCAAACTCCACACAGAAAGATCCCGAGCGCAGGATCGAACCCCGGACCTTCGTATTGTGAGGCAGATGCACTAACCCCTCTTCCACCGTGCTGCCCGCATTTAGTTGTATTCAGTGTTAAAAAATATGATGTGGCTCTCACGGAAATACATTTTAAAATATTTGGCTTTCATGGCTCTCTCAGCCAAAAAAGTTCCCCGACCCCTGCTCTAGCCACTAGGCCACTAAACTTGTAGCTCACCCTCCTTATATTCAGGATCCAAAATATAAGGTCATGGATCATAATGTGTCCTAAAGTAATTGTTGTTGGCTCTCACAAAGTCTGCATGATTTTCATTGTTGTCGTTGTTAAACTACCGGCGGGTGTCCCACCTCCCCTTTACCTCGGAAATCCTTGAAAAAAATAGTCGCACAGCTGTCTGTTATCAATGCCCTGCTAAAAAAAAAGTTTGCCTGTGTTCATGCTTATAATAACAATATTGCTCATATTTGCCCGGATTATAAGGGCGGACAGCACGGCTTGGTTGGTAGAGTGGCCGTTCCAGCAACTTGAGTGTTGTGCCATCTTAGTCATTTCTGTTATGTCCTTGAGCAACACACTTCACCCTTGCTCCTGACGGGTCGGGGTTAGCGCCTTGCATGGCAGCTCCCGCCATCAGTGTGTGAATGGGTGAATGTGGAAGTAGCGCTATACAAGTATAACCCATTTACCATAACATTCACAAAGAAAACATTGTAACTGGCCAAAATCCTCCCCAAAATGGGAACTGAAAACCAAAATATCGACAACCTGTGCATCCTACTGAAAATGGTCTTAGATTATTTTGATGTGTAGACATTTCATTCCAGATGTAGTACATTTTTGAGGGTGCCCTCAAACAGGTTTTAGTTTGTGGAATGATAATATTAGTAAAGAATAATATTTATTTTTTATAACCTTTATTTACCCAGGAAAGTCCCATTAAGCTTAAGAATCTCTTTTTGAAGGGAGTCCGGCACATTTATACACCAGTGTAACCACTGGGAGCAAGGTGGGTGAAGTTTCTTGCCCAAGACACAACATAATAATACAATAAGAAAAATATGCAATTTCGGATGAAATTGCGTGTGGATTGTGAAATGCACACCCCACTGAAATGTTAGGATGCTAGCAGCTCGCATGTGTCAAGTACCAAGTTATATGAAAATTGGCTAAAAAAGTTGACATACGTTAATGTTAGCATGCTAGGAGTTAGCATGTGTCAAACGCCTAGTTATAAGAATCTGAAGCGTTCTGCCGCAAAATTAGTGGAAAAAGTTAGCATGCTATTATTAGGATGTGTGAAGAACCTGTACGCCTACGAATTTTGTTAAAAAAAAATAGAAATTAGCTAACCACAAAGTGTCATGTCTGTGTGATCATGTTTTGTTTTAGTCATGTTCGGTTTTGTTTTTGGACTTTTTTATGGACATCTGGTATCTGTCCTTAAGGGAGGGGCTCTGTCATGTCTGTGTGATCATGTTTTGTTTTAGTCATGTTCGGTTTTGTTTTTGGACTTTTTGTGCACTTTTGTTTGTTTTGTCACCATAGCAACCATTAGTTTTCACCTGTCACGTCACGCACCTGTTTCACATTTTGAGTCACGCACCTGTTTTCACTAATCATGTCTGTAGTATTTAAGTTAATTGTTTTCAGTTTGTTTTTCTGGCAACATTGCATTTATGCTCTACACACTCTTTCATCCTCTTAGATCATGCTTCATGTCCCATGCCAAAGTAAGTTTTTGTTCCATGTTTATAGTCTTTTTGGTTTCATAGTTTGTTCTCCGCCATTGTGCGCGCCTTTTGTTTACTTCTTTTTGTTTTAGTAATTATAAAATAAATTATGTACTTACATTCCCGTCTCGCCCGAGCCAATTTTCCGTTGCCTTCCGGAAAAGCAAACACCCAGGACCAAGTCTTGACACAAAGTTTGCATGCTGACACCATGTGTAACACACCAAGTTATTTGACTCGATGTGTACAGCTGCAACATTAGCTAAAAAAAAAAAGTTATCTCTATACTGTTGGCATGCTAGCCAGCCACCGAGCTAAAATGTGGATATTTTGTTCAGCTAGTTTAGTATGCAATAATTCAACTTTTGCAGGGGTCCTTAATTAATTGTTTCAAAGGGGCCAGAATTGTCCTCAGCGGACATTGTAAGTGGGGTTACCGGAAGGGTGCAGTGGGGAGGATTGGGTTGATTTATTAAAAATATAAAAGATAATTTCCGTATTTTTCGGACAATAAGTCGCATTTTTTTTCATAGTTTGGCCGACTTATACTCAGGAGCGACGTATGTGTGAAATTATTAACACATTACCGTAAAATATCAAATAATATTATTTAGCTCAATCACGTAAGAGACTAAACGTATAAGATTTCATCGGATTTAGCGATTAGGAGTGACAGATTGTTTGGTAAACGTATAGCATGTTCTATATGTTATAGTTATTTGAATGACTCTTACCATAATATGTTACTTTAACATACCAGGCACGTTCTCAGTAGGTTATTTGTGTGTCATATAACGTACACTTATTCAGCCTGTTGTTCACTATTCTTTATTTATTTTAAATTGCCTATCAAATGTCTATTTTTGGTGTTGGGTTTTATCAAGTACATTTCCCCAAAAAATGCGACTTATACTCCAGTGCGACTTATTAATGTTCTTTTCGTTTTTTATTATGCATTTTCGGCCGGTGCGGCTTATACTCCAGAGCGACTTATACGCCGAAAAATACGGTTGTTAATTTTATTAAATTTAGCTGTCCTGTTCTCCTTTTGTTTCCTTGAAAACATTGTGTCTATCACTTCTGTCATGCATTTTTGTATTATCTCTGAGATTGGCTTTTTGTGCCGCCTCAAAAGCCATGCCACTCAAAGTGAGCACTCTGTGGCTTTTTGTTGTTGCGTTATCTATGTGACAAGAATCTTATTTGCAGCTGGATATTCCAATTTCAGTGCATGTAAGTTTGTTCTTCTCACACATGAATGTCTCTTTAAAATTGATGTACTTTGTCTCATCATGATGTTTTAAATTATTGGACAGCGATAGTCTCCTGGCATATTAAGCACAGGGAGAATGTATGCAAATAATCCAGTTTAATTTTCTTGGAATTCTTTTGCAGATTTTCACTTTGCCCAAAAATGGTTTGTTCCACCATTTTTGTGCGAAGAGCTGACATGTGAGCGGCGACAAAAACAAAAGTGAAACTTATAGTGCAAGTAGCAGTGAACTCTTGAGTGACGCAGTTACAGACGGTCAGTGTAGCGTTACCCTAGTGTTTACTAATGTGCACATACAGTAGGGAAGGGGTCCATATGACCCCATTCCTGTGTGGATCTTGCGTGAGAGGAAGAGGGGAAATGTAATTGTTTTGCAATGCAGTCTGCTGAAAATGATGCAAAGTGCCACTCTACATTGCAACTGACCTTGTGGTCAAAGTTGGAAGTGCCACAAAACACATTTTAAGATATTCAAATCTCTACTACCACCTGGCGACTTAAGTGGATAGTGCATCCCTGAATTTGTCATGTTACACGTGTCAGGTAAGCTGTGATGAATGGGGCCATATGAATCTCCTTCCTACTTTATAGGAATGAAGTAACCATCTGGGGGCCTGACTTATTGTATTGGTTTTAGTTAGCATCTTTTATCAACAATATGTTTTTCTGTGTGCTGCCTTGCCGGAAAACATTTGGACACCCCTGCCTTAATCTATACCTTAAAAAAGTAATGAGTTACAGTTACAAACTATTTCTTCCAAAAAGTAATTGAGTTAGTAACTCAGTTACCTCATTGTAGAAGTAATTAGTTACTCAGCAAAGTAACTGTGACATTATTTTTTATGTCGTTATTTTTTACGCTATTACTTTCAATTAACATTAAAGATGTTTATATTAACGGATTTAAGACTAAAAACACTATATACAATATGTTGGATCATTTATCTGAACTCAATAAATTGCAGTGCGATGTGCATAGAAATAGAAATGAATTAAAAATGAATATTCTGTAAAGTAACAACATTAAATATTTAAAGTACAAAACCCAAAAGGTAAAAAGACCCAAAAGGAACATTTAAGTAGTGCAATTAACTGCACATTTATACCAACATACAGCCCGAAAGGGTTTTAGATAAAACTGTTAGCAAGTTTTGGGCAAATAAAGGACATGCATTTAAGTAAAACGTTTAAAAATGTTCCTGCATGACATTCTGAAAATAAAATTGCATTTGTGTACAAATATTTGGGTCTTTTCTTAAGCTCATTTCAAATATGCACGCAACTAATTACCTGTGATTAATCATGATTAATCCAAATTCCAAAATGTGATGAATGTTTTGGCAGCTTTTTGGGCTTGGGGTTGGGTTAGCAGCAGCAACAACTGTCATGCTGGCATTTGTTGATGTGAGGTGCATCATGAGATTCCAATTGCTTGAGGCAGACGTGGATATAATTATTTTGCATGTTACGTAAACATTATTACCTTTAATTTCAATTAGCGAAATAGGGTTGTACGGTATACTGCTATTAGTATAGTACCGCGATACTAATGAATCATATTCGGTACTATACCGCCACTGAAAAGTACCGGTTCCCCACGCCCCCGCGCCTTTGTCGTCGTCACGTCGTGTCATTGCTGATGTACGAGCAGACGAGCATGTTCGGTAGCGCACAATCACTGAGTACTTACAAGCAGACACAGTGTGTAGACAGAAAAGGGAGAACGGACGCATTTTGGCTTAAAAACTAAAGATAAAGGTGAAGTTATAACATTGAAACACCCACCGGAAGAGGTGCTTTAAGACATGGCTAGCTAGCTAGCGGCTAAAGTCCAGCCGCAGTCTGTAGTGTAGTAGCTACTTCTAAATCACTAATCCTCGCCTCCATGGTGACAAATAAAGTAAGTTTCTTACAAGTATCATCCCTGCAGGACGAGGAATAGCTAAACATGCTTCACTACACACCGTAGCGCACCGGCGTCAAAATGTAAACAAACACCATGGGTGGATCTACACCTAACATCCACTGTAATGATACCAAGTAGTGGAGCGTATCTAGTCGATACTACTATGATTACGTTGATATTTATTGGCATCACATCTTCTTTCGTTTAAAAAAAAATCTATATTATGTTTATAACCTCAGAAAATATGTCCCTGGACACATGAGGACTTTGAATATGACTAATGTATGATCCTGTAACGACTTGGTATCGAATTGATACCCAAATTTGTGGTATCATCCAAAACTAATGTAAAGCATCCAAACAACAGAAGAATAAGTGATTATTACATTTTAACAGAAGTGTATATAGAACATGTTAAAAGAGAAAGTAAGCAGATTTTAACAGTAAATGAACATCCATCCATCCATCCATTTTCTACCGCTTATTCCCTTCGGGGTCGCGGGGGGCGCTGGAGCCTATCTCAGCTACAATCGGGCGGAAGGCGGTGTACACCCTGGACAAGTCGCCACCTCATCACAGGGCAGTAAATGAACAAGTAGATTAATAATTAATTTTCTACCACTTGTCCTTAATAATTTTGACAAAATAATAGAATGGAGAATGACACAATATGTTACTGCATATGTCAGAAGACTAAATTAGGAGCCTTTGTTTGCTTACTTACTAATAAAAGACAAGGTGTCTTGCATGTTCACTATTTTATTTAAAGACAAACTTGCAATAAGAAACATATGTTTAATGTACCCTAAGATTTTTTGTTAAAATAAAGCTGTGGGGGCAGGTGCAGTCAGCGCTGCCTGTAGGAGGAAAAGTCACCGCCGCTGTCCATGGTACTGAAGACGAGCACCAGCGGGCAGGGGCGGGGCATGTGCTGACGGCGAGACACAGCTGGCAGGTGATTAGATTTCACAGGCGGTACGTGTTAATCTAATCATCTGTTGTCTTTAACAGTAAGCGGTCGGGAGCAGAGGGGGAGAGAGGATACGTACATGACTGAAAAGTCATGTTCTGGGAGAGAAATCGATTATTGAAGAAAACATTATCATTAAAAACCTTGTTAAACCTGCACGCTGGACTCTTGTGCCGTGTCTTCAGTGGAACTGCCAGGAAGCGACTTCCACAAAAGCCAATAATGCCATTTTTGTGGTACCCTTTATTTAGAAAAGTATCGAAATAAGTTTGGTACCAGTACCAAAATATTGGTATCGGGCCAACACTAGTAACAGAAAAGTAGTGTCCGTACTTGCAGTTTGAGAACACTAGCTTTGATTTCCCTGGCTCCGACTCATCACAATTATTGTGCGCTGTTTGTGTGTCAGTCAGAGCGAGCAGTGAGACAGCGTGAGCAGGGCATGATCCGCCCACCTAGCTAATCATCAGCGCATTTACAACGATTACGAATTACAACATCCTCAAACCTTTTCTCTCTCCAGGCAGCAGACATGTGGCCGCAACCTGCACCTTGTGCGATCATTCATGCAAACTGTATTAACGAGGCACTTCCCATTCTCGTTAACAGCAACAGCTTTGCAACGATGGGAACAGTTTTTAATGAGATTACTTGTACTCTAACGCTGTTATTACCAATACTGCAAACCAGAACTTAAAACCAGATGGTATCTGTAAATACGATACAAGCAAATGTTGCTTGCAAAGTTTTTCCACATTGTTTTCACTTAGAAGAAATAGCTTTTATATTCTAGTCCATTAAGTGTACAGCAGGGAATAGCAATTGCACTAGAATGTGAACATATTTCAGTGATTGCATGTGATTGTAATAGCTGCCTATCCATTTAAAACTTCGGTACCTTTTTTTTCAAAGAGGCATGTGTTGAAGTGCTTATTATTTCTATACTACTCCAATCAACACTCTCAAGTAAGTAAGGAACATGCTGCTTAAAATCGTACATGTTTGGGGAGGTGGAGGGGAATTACCATAAGGTGAACACAGTCAGTCTCATAAAAACGTTTTTTTTAATAAAATTCTTCAATTCAAAACATGTTTTGTCATAATTGGTGTGCTTGTAAATACTTTAAACACAATGAACAGACCAAAACCACCTTTTTGGTGTGGTTATGAGAGGTTTGTATAAAAATGAAGCAGAGTTACACAAGTGGAATGGACAAGACCAGAAAAAAGCAAACAGTTTTGAGTAAATACTTTTTTAAAAATTCACAAAATGTGAGTAAGCTATTGTAAACAAGGTTCTGGTAAAATGAACCGCAAGCTCAGAAGATCGGGACTCGAGTCTCGTTCAAACATGAACAGTGTTAAAAACTTTATTTTCCCCACTATTCACACATTTTTGGCCTTCACAATCAAATCAACTTTATTTATGAAGCACATTTAAAATTTACCACAGGGGTAGCCAAAGTGCTGTACAATGGGCAGGTTAAAAGATAATACGAGTACCGAGCAAACACAACACAACACAAACAGAACACGATAAAAAATAAATAAATAAAATAGAATAAATAAGTAATAACAGCGCTCCGCTGACAAAAATAATAATCTCAGAAGAAAGACTAAAACTTTATTAAATTTTTATTGCTATTTCTATCTTCCTATAAATGGCAGTAAAAGAGTAATGATCAGTGATTCTTCCTGTGTCTGGTGTTTGTTTCTGTGGTTTTTTTTTTACTTCCTCGGTGCTGACTTCCTGTTGGAGCATTGATTGATTCTGCCTGTCTCGGGCTTGGTGATTAGACACATATGCCATTGCTAGTTCATTGCATGCCACAGTGTACCGTACTTTTCGGTCTATAAGGCACACTTAAAATCCTTGCATTTTCTCAAAAATCGACAGTGCGCCTTATAACCCGGCGCGCCTAAAGTACGTATTAATTTTGGTTGTGCTTACCAAGCTTACTTAGAGGCAATTTGTTTTGGTACATGGTGTAATGATAAGTGTGACCAGTAGATGGCAGCCACACATAAATAGATACATGTGGACTGCAAGTTGACGCCTGTTCAATAAGTACCACAAGTACCAGTAACGAAGCAACACCAAAACTTTGATGTTTCAATGAGAATAAACCGCTTAATGGAATGCGGAGCATTACGGCTTCTGTAGTCGGATGTACTGTGCTTCAACATACAGGTATTATTATTGTGTGTATAAGTACCCCAAAATGGCACCTATTAGGACAGTGTTTTTCAACCACTGTGTGCCGCGGGAGATTATGCAGTTTCACCTATTAGGGTTAAAAAGCAATTTTGCAAACCAGTAATTATAATCTGCAAATAATGTGCCGTTGTTGAGTGTCGGTGCTGTCTAGTGCTCGGCAGAGTAACCATGTTATACCATACCATATCAGTGGCAGCAGGTAGCTAATTGCTTTGTAGATGTCGGGAACAATTTGTGTGAGACGACGATGGTTTGTCATGATCACAATATGTGGGAGGCAGAAAAAAGGGTATCTAATGCTTAAACCAAAAATAACAAAAAGCGAGTGCCGCTAAGAAAAGGCATTGAAGCTTAGGGATGGCTATGCAAAACGAAACTAAAACTGAACTGGCTGCAAAGTAAACAAAAACAGAATGCTGGACGACAGCAAAGACTTACAGCGTGTGGAGCAGACGGCGTCCACAAAGTACATCCGAACATGACATGACAATCAACAATGTCCACACAAAAAAAGATAGCAACAACTTAAATATTGTTGCTTGCTAAAACAAAGCTGGTGCGGGGAATAGCGCTCAAAGGAAGACATGAAACTGCAACAGGAAAATACCAACAAAACAGGAAAAGCCACCAAAATAGGAGCGTAAGTCCAGAACTAAAACACTACGCACAGGAAAACACCAAAAATCTCAAAACAAGTCATGGGGTGATGTGACAGGTCGTGACAGTACATCTACTTTGAGACAAGAGCTATATTGATGCATGGTTGGTTATGGTTTAAATTCATATCAAACAATTGCGACCACAACTTTTTATTGTCTTCTGAGTTTAATTTTTTTATGATTTCCGTTGGTGGTATGCCTCCGGATTTTTTCAATGAAACAAATGTGCCTTGGCTCAAAAAAGTTTGAAAAATACTGTATTAGGACACATATTATCTAGCGTTTTGTATCGCAATATTATGCAAAACCAACTTTTTTGTAGTCAATAAATTCCTTATTTTTCTTTATCCTCTTGTTATGAGGCATTCATTCTCCGATGTTGCCATTTCTAGTATAAAGTAACGTACCGTTCTAACTTATATCTGTCAGTAGACTCTGTGGCCTAGTGGTTAGAGTGTCCGCCCTGAGATCGGTAGGTTGTGAGTTCAAACCCTGGCCGAGTCATACCAAAGACTATAAAAATGGGACCCATTACCTCCCTGCTTGGCACTCAGCATCAAGGGTTGGAATTGGGGGTTAAATCACCAAAAATGATTCTCGGGCGCGGCCACCGCTGCTGCCCACTGCTCCCCTCACCTCCCAGGGGGTGAACAAGGGTGATGAGTCAAATGCAGAGAATAATTTCGCCACACCTAGTGTGTGTGTGACAATCATTGGTACTTTAACTTTAACTTTAACTTTAACTTATATCTGTCAGTAGACTCGCTATGGAAGCACTAAAAACTACCGGTACAACGAAAGATGACGGGGAGAAGACGCTGTCGAAGCGGAGCCACGTAAATAAGACCTGGAGAGATGGTCAGAAAGCTGCTTGATGATGGTCTGTAAAACATAATCAATGCCATATGTTAACCAAAGAACCACAATTACATGTTACGAAGACCACAAGCAAGTGTTTTAAATGTACAAACTAAAAAAAAATCATAATATGACCACTCAATTCGAGTTTATAATCCAGTGTGCCTTTTGTATGAAATTAGACCTGAATAGACCCGCTCATCGGCAATGCACCTTATAATCTAGTGCACCCTGTGGTCCAAAAAATACAGTATGTATTGTTTACCTAAGTTCCTGAATGACCTCTGACGAAAAGCTTGCTGGTACCCAAAAAAATGGACCGTCTTACCTGCACATGGTCAGTCATCACCTGGAGCCACACCAGCAGAAACCATACATGGCAGTTTCTGACAACATAATAAATGTTTCTGTTATGTGTAGGGCTCCAATGACTAGTTTTTCCTGCGGCCCCCAAATGACCTAATACTCTCCTACTTGAAATAAATGCTTAACATAAAGCAGTTATACGACACGTTACAGAACGTTGCTGAATTTGAATTAAAATATGTTTTTTTTTTAATACATGAAGCCCTTCCATATTTAACTGTGTCAATGAGCCTGCAGCCTCAAAGAGTAGTGTGCCTGCTGGCGATGTTACCTGCAGATTTATTTTTATGATACATGGGAAAATCACATTTTGGGGAATGCGGGTACCGGGCAGAATTGGCATGGTGGTTGATAGTTGCATGCTTGAAAAATAAAAGTGGAGCTCCAAAACACTGAGAACAGAAAAAAAAGAAAATATATTGGATGATGTCCAAACGCTCTTGAAAAATATCAAGGGTTTATAATGGACACATCTGTAATGCCATAACAACATTGTAATGTGTGTGTGCGGTACAAAGTACAAGAAAATAAAAGAGCCTTAGTCTAAAATTGTTGTCTATTGTCTCGTTACTGCACTGCGGTTTCAGATGTACTATTGTTACTGTACCTGATCCAGCCTCTGTTGCCAGCCTTTTAATCTAAAATCATTACTCTACAAAATCTATACAAAATTGTCATTCATAACGGTAACTTGACATGGGATGAGAAGTGTGCAAAAGGGTTTAAAAGTCAACTAAAAACTGAAAATAAATAACTGAGGTGTGGGTAAAATGAAATGCATTGTAGAATAAAAAAATTATCATGAAGACAATTTGTGTCATGACGGGGGGGTCGCAGCCAACTGCGAGATTTGTTCTCCCGGGATGCAATCGGACTATATCGGACAAGGCTTGAAGGTAGGAACATTTTTAATTGTTCGCTCTCAATAGGTACAAACAAAAGGGCGCACAAGGCGAAGGCACAACTTAACGTATGATACAAAAACTAACACGTAGGCAGAAACTATGGACATGAAACAAAACTTACTTGGCAGAGCATGAATCAATGGCATGAACAGAGCAAATACAGAGTAATGCCGCCAGGATGACTAACTGGCAAAACAGGCTTAAATAATAGTCTCTGATTAAAGCAGGTGCGTGAGTCAAACACATGAGATAGGTGAAACTAATCGTCATGGAAACTAAAACAAACAAGGGAGTGCAAACAGAAACTAATGGAGTCTTTAAACCAAAAATAACAATAAACAAGATCCAGACCACAGATCATGACAATTTGCAGTCAACATTTTAACTTGAGCTTTACGAATGTTAACTAAAAGAGCAGTAAAGTTAAGCATTATAATGTGACCGTACTGCGAGCAGCAGTATTTGTAGGCCGCTAAAAATAAATGCAAGTTGAAGTACTTTTCTTTTTTTCATTAGTGCTTTTTAATAAACTTGGTTGCTTTACATAAGAAAGAACGACCGAGCATTCTTATTTTCCTCATGAAAAATTCATCTTGAGTCTATAATAAATGATGGACATGCATTATTGAGTATGGAGCAGTACATATGACTACAGAAACACTAAAGATGGTTTGTGCTTGCTTTGGTGGGGGCATCTAGTGTCTGGGAAAATAACTTTATAGTTAGTATATGCTAGTAAAAAGCCAATAGACCGCATTAAATAATAAAATACAATTGCTTGTTTGTCTGTAGAAGGCCAAATGTAGGTGGTTACAACCAGCGGAAACCCAGTTCTCAAAGAGGATCTCATGGTAATCCACTCCACCTCCAGTCTATTTTGGAACCTTCCTAATACAAGAAAAGTATTAGGCACCATTCGTCGCGGTTTACCTGACACATGAAACGTAGCGAAGTAGGGGGGTGCACTATCCACTTTAGCTGTCAAATGGCAGTAGAGTGTTGAATATCCTAAAATGTGTTTTGTGGCAATTCAACTTTGACCACAGCGTCAGTTGCTATGTAGAGTGGCGCTTCCATCATTTTAGCAGACTGCATTTCAAAAGTATTACCCCTCTCCCCCCCTCCTCTCATGCAAGATCCACCCAGAAATGGGGCCTGACCACTAGAATCAGACAGCTTGCTGACACCTGTTGTAGACATCACATGGACAAAGATAAGACTTTCTGGAGGAAAGTTCTGTGGTCAGATGAAACAAAAATTGAGCTGTGTGGCCACAATACCCAGCAATATGTTTGAAGGAGAAAAAGTGAGGCCTTTAATCCCAGGAACACCAATTCCTACCGTCAAGCATGGTGGTGGTAGTATTATGCTCTTGGCCTGTTTTGCTGCCAATGGAACTGGTGCTTTACAGAGAGTAAATGGGACAATGAAAAAGGAGGATTACCTCCAAATTCTTCAGGACAACCTAAAATCATCACCCCAGAGGTTGGGTCTTTGGCGCAATTGGGTGTTCCAACAGGACAATGTCCCCAAACACACGTCAAAAGTGATAAAGGAATGGCTAAATCAGGCTAGATTTAAGGTTTTAGAATGGCCTCCCCAAAGTCCTGACTTTAACGTGTGGACAATGCTGAAGAAACAAGTCCATGTCAGAAAACCAACAAATTTAGCTGAACTGCACCAATTTTGTCAAGAAGAGTGGTCAAAAATTCAACCAGAAGCTTGCCAGAAGCTTGTGGATGGCTACCAAAAGCGCCTTATTGCAGTGAAACTTGCCAAAGGACATGTAACCAAATATTAACATTGCTGAATGTATACTTTTGACACAGCAGATTTGGTCACATTTTCAGTAGACTCATAAGAAATTCATAAAAGAACCAAACTTCATGAATGTTTTTTGTGACCAACAAGTATGTGCTCCAATCACTCTATCACAAAAAAATAAGAGTTGTAGAAATGATTGGAAACTCAAGACAGCCGTGACATTATGTTCTTTACAAGTGTATGTAAACTTTTGACCACGACTGTATATACAGTACATGAGTGAAAAGGCCAGTGAGCAGTAGGTGAAAGTGAATTCAGTGCAGGATGTGACAGTGAAAGTGATAGATCAGTTTGCGTTTACGTGCCTGATGGCAGAGAGGAAAAAACTGTTCTTGTACCGGGAGGCTTTGGTCCAAATGGACCGTAGTCTCCTGCCTGAGGGGAGAGGGTCCAATAGTTTTTGTCCAGGGTGAGAAGAGTCGGCCTGCACGTCCTCGAGTCCTGGAGGCATACAGGTCTTGGAGAACAGAGAGGTTGCAACCGATTACCTTCTCTACAGAGCGTATGATTCTCTGCAGTCTGTGTGTATCCCTGGCACTGGGCCCAGGATGCCAAACTGTAATGGAGGTGGTTAGGATGGATTCAAGGATGGCCGTGTGGAACTCCACTAACATCTTTGTTGGCAGCTTGAGTTTCCTCAACTGCTGCAGAAAAAACATCCTCTGCTCTGCCTTTTTATGAGGGAGCATATATTCAGCTCCCACTTCAGGTCCTGGGTGATGGTGGAGCCCAGGAAGCGGAAGGAGTCCACGATGGAGACGGGGAAGTCTGTTAGGGTGAGTTGGGACTGTGGCTTTCCTGAAGTCCAAGATCATCTCCACTGTTTTCTGGCCGTTTAGTTCCAGGTTGTTTCAGCTGCACTAGGACGGTCCACCCCCCCATCTGTTGGCAGACTCATCGTGTCTGAGATGAGCCCGATGAAGGTAGTGTCATCCACAAACTTCATCAGTTTTACGGACTGTTGACTGGAGGTGCTGAAACTTCCTGTACATGGAGGAAAGTACACTGAGGGTTTTACTTGAATGTATGTCATTTTTGGTCTCTCTAAACTTAAGCATTTGCAGACAAAATACATTGTGTGATTAATCTGTGTTAATACATGATTAATGATATCATTTTTTGGTGAAAAGTTAAAGTGTTAACTTTGACAGCCCAAAAATAAATTGATATAGACAACTTGTGTTGTCCCGATACCAATATTTTGGTACCGGTACCAAAATTATTTTGATACTTTTCGGTTCTTTTCTAAATAAAGGGTATCACAAAAAATTGCATTATTGGCTTTATTTTAACAAAAAAATCTTAGGGTACATTAAACATATGTTTCTTATTGCAAGTTTGTCCTTAAATAAAATAGTAAACATACTAGACAACTTGTCTTTTAGTAGTAAGTAAGCAAACAAAGGCTCCTAATTTAGTGTGCTGACATATGCAGTAACATATTGTGTCATTTATCATTCTATTATTTTGTCTAAATTATTTAGGACAAGTGGTAGAAAATGAATTATTAATCTACTTGTTCATATACTGTTAATAAATGTTTACTTTATCTTTTAACATATTCTATCTACACTTCTGTTAAAATGAAATAATCACTTATTCTTCTGTTGTTTGGATTAGTTTTGAATGATACCACAAATTTGGGTATCAATCCGATACCAAGTCGTTACAGGATCATACATTGGTCATATTCAAAGTCCTCATGTGTCCAGGGACATATTTCCAGAGTTTATAAACGTAATATATATTTTTTTTAAACGAAAGAAGATGTTGTGATGCCAAAAAATATCGACGTAATCATAGTAGTATCGACTAGATACGTTCCTGTACTTTGGTATCATTACAGTGGATGTCAGGTGTAGATCCACCCATGGCGTTTGTTTACATTTTGACACCGGTGCGCTACGGTGTGTAGTGAAGCATGTTTAGCTATTCCTCGTCCTGCAGGGATGATACTTGTAAGAAACTTACTTTATTTGTCGCCATGGAGGCGAGGATTAGTGATTTAGAAGTAGCTAAAACACTGCCGACTGCGGCTGAACTTTAGCCGCGAGCTAGCTAGCCATGTCTTAAAGCAGTGGTCCCCAACCTTTTTGTAGCTGCGGACCGGTCAACGCTTGAAAATTTGTCCCACGGACTTGGGGGGGGTTATGGTATTTATTTTTTTTTTTTTTTTTGTCATTAAGAAATACAATCATGTGTGCTTACGGACTGTATCCCTGCAGACTGTATTGATCTATATTAATACATAATGTATATATTGTGTTTTTGTGTTGATTTTAATTTTTCTTTTGTTTGTTTTGTTTTTTTTATATCTGTGCGGCCCGGTACCAATCGGTCCACGGACCGGTACCGGGCCGTGGCCCGGTGGTTGGGGACCACTGTCTTAAAGCACCTCTTCCTTTATCTTTAGTTTTTAAGCCAAAATGCATCCGTTCTCCCTTTTCTGTCTACACGCTGTGTCTGCTTGTAAGTACTCCGTGATTGTGCACTGCCGAACATGCTCGTCTCTTCGTAAAACCAACAATGTCATGACGTGACGACGACGAGGGTGCGGGGGTTTGGTGGACCGGTACTTTTCAGAGGCGGTATAGTACCGAATATGATTCATTAGTATCGTGGTACTATACTAATACCGGTATACCGTCAACACATTGTAATTGTATATTTTTTCCACATGAAAGCAATATGTTGTTTTCCTGAGTGGACACTTTCTTAGCCACTAGCTGCCACTGAACCAACAAACACACACGTGCACATACCGTCAGAAGCTTTTTAATCTCACCGTGTCGGCGGTTTAGTCAGAGTTGACCCTTTAAGAAGCTGAGAAATGGCAGAAAAAAAATGTCTCTCCCTCTTTCAAACTGATTCTCTTCCTATGTCACGCACACACACACACACACACACACACACACACACACACACACACACACACACACACACACACACACACACACACTCACACTGGATGCCAGACCTGAGGCAAGATGCTTCTTACGATGTTCTGGACAAATTAAGAGCATTAAAAGTCCAATCCAACATCCCTGAAGGTAGAAGGCTAAGCAGCACCAGGCAACACCATTTTAATTCGAATCAATTCTGACAAATTGGAATGCAGTCAGCATGAGAATTTGTTGGTTTTTTTGCATATATTCTGTGTCCTTCCAGTGCATTAGTATTACAAAAATAAAAAATAAACATGTAGAAAACATTACATTCTGCTCCCACTGTCTTGAAGGAAGACACTGTAAAAATATGTTGAATCTTGTTTTGTATGCTAGGAGATGTTTTATTTTTAAACTGTACTAGTTATATTGCTTTGACATGACATAATGCCAATGTGTCACTATGAACACTAATCAAATTTTCCCATGTCAAATGCCTGTCTTGCCTACACACACGCACATGCACATGCACACATACACACACACACACACACACACACACACACGCAGACACACACAAACACACACAAACAGCCTTCTCTTCTTAGCAAATTGAGTTAATTTGTTTTCTAACCTTTGCGACCTCACAATCCGGCTACATAGAATTAACCTCACGTACCCCAGCATGTTCCCAGACTGTGAGTATTGAATAAGAACTTGGACCATCAGTTGTCCAAATGCTCTCATGGTAATCAGGTCATGAGTTCTTGTTAATATTTAATCTGACCTCTCACGGGGTTTGCTTTCAGAACGTGCACCCAGGGCCGGCCCGTGGCATAGGCCGTATAGGCAAATGCTAAGGGCGCCGTCCATCAGGGGGCGCCACGCCAGTGCCACAAATGTTGGAGAAAAAAAAAAGGAAAAAAAAGTTGGTATTATTATTTCTAAATACAAAAAATAATCCCACGTTAATTAAAATGCAAAGTAAAGCCTATTTAATAGAAATATTATTTGTTACAACATTACGCCCCCCCTCTCCCCCGCACGGTGCGCCCCCTCCCTTCCCGTATCATGACTCTTTTTGGACGTCACCACATCAAAAAATCAACACAAGATGTCAAAACGGCCAAAACTGTCAGGTGCCCAGGGAAGAAAAAAGAGAAAAGAAGAGGAGTAGAAACGAGAAAAGACAGAGTTAGCAGGTAGGTAACGTTAGCCTACATGAAATTATTTGTCTGTTACAGAATGTGATAGTAACCTGGCTTTTTAGCATTAAGCTAATGTTACATGATTCGGCAATTGCTAATCAATACAGAAGCTAGTTCTGTTTTAACGTCGGGTTAATATTGTGGAGGGGGCTAAATTGTTATGGAAAATAATAATGTAACGTTAGGTAATTACAGTACTCACCTTACATTCCTCAGGGACATTTGTATTAGATCTTTTAAGCAGGTGTTTTTTGTTTACATTGTTATTGCTTTCTGGTTAGCTAATGTTTGCCTTGTCCACCCCTTTATATATTAGGTATAGTTGTAAGTAAAAAAAAAAAAAAGGTCAAAGACAAAGCTATTCGGTTTCTTGTGAGTATATACACTTCACTGCCGATGTGGGGGGGCGCCACCTAAAATCTTGCCTAGGGCGCCAGATTGGTTAGGGCCGGGCCTGCGTGCACCAGCTCTAAAAACTCCATGCTGTATTTTGTTATGGCCACAACCACTTTAAAAACATCTTGGAAGAACATTTGATAGAAAGGCCCCCATGTAAAATGTAAATTCATGAATGAACGAGCGTTTTATATGAAACTTTATCGCAAACGTATTCCTAGCCCCTGCCTGCTCCGTTACTGGTAAGAATATACAGTAGGGAGGGGATCAATATGACTCCATTCCTTGCGGTTTACCTGACACATGAAACGTGACAAATATGGGGCATGCACTATGTGTGTTGGATATATTAAAATGTTTTGTGGCAATCCAAATTTTGACCCAGGAGCCAGTTGCTATGTAGATTGGCGCTGTCCATATTTTTTAGCAGACTGCAGACCCCCCCCTCTATTGCTCTCACCCACTCAGGAATGGGCCATATGAACCCCTTCCCTACTGTAATGGTACATTTCCCCACTTGTTCACAATGGCCCCACTGGTGGGAAGTGTTAGTACTGGGCTCGGATAGTACCGGCATTAAAACCCAGCTGGTGATATTTCAGGAAAATATGCAAATTCATAATTAAATAATGTTATAGTTGTTGTTTGCACTGATTAAAAAAATACATCATTACATAATTTAATTCCCAATATTTGTTACAGTACAAAACATGACTCAATTTGAATTTAAATTTGATTCAAAAATTACAAAAAAATGTTCCTCGTGGAAAACAAATGTAATGGGGTGGCCTCAAATTTGAATTGGGTTATAATTGACTATAAGCAAACAAGCTAAGTAACCACCCCCCAAAAAAATTATTGTTTTCAGATTTCACTGAGGGTTTGCTTGTGTGTGTAGGTGTGTGTGCACGCACACCAGATGGGTAATAATAAGCAAGAGAGTGTAAAGCCTTAAGTTAATTATAGTTAATAGTGTTAATTTATTTTCTGACCTGTGCAGAATTAACCTCATGTAGCCTTGCTTCATCACCTATTCACACACACACACACACACACACACACACACACACACACACACACACACACACATGGTAAATCATAATTAGGATCTTGATTTTAGACAATCCCTTTAAGTGCCGTCATAATCTGTGGTCATGTGATGGATCCAATACTTATTCTGATTTTTGACCAGATTTGTCAATCTGAAACTGCTGGCTTTTAACAACACTGAGTGTAAACATGAGGACATGTATAGTCAGGACTAATGTTTAAATCGTTTTCTTTAAGCTCACACAAAATATTTCAGATGCATACTATATTTCTTCCCACTCACAGGCACACATGCGGACACCCACACTTTCTCCAAAAGTCACTCCTGCCCTGACAATATTTATTTATTTGTTTTTTTCTGTCCCCTTTGTTGTCTTCATAGAAGTGAACTGTGTTTGAATAGAGCTCACTGAGGTGATTATTGATTGCTTCTGTATATGGACTGCCGTAATTAACGTTAAACTGAGAGTCCAACTGCCTTGAATAGCAGCTATACAAGTATGTATATCCCGTATTTTCCGGACCATAGGGCGCACCGGATTGTAAGGCGCACTGCCGATGAATGGTCTATTTTCGATCTTTTTTCATATATAAAGGCACATTAAAGGAGTCATAACATGTAATGGTGGTTCTTTGGTCAAAATGTTGCATAGATTATGTTTTACAGATCATCTTTAAGGCGCTTTCTGACCGTCACTTCCGGATGTGCCGTTATGTGGGCGGTCTTATTTACGTGGCTCACCTTCGGCAGCGTCTTCTCCCCGTCATCTTTGTTGTAGCTGTGTAGCGTGCAAGGACGGGATCGAATCGAATACCAAAGCATGGAATTCTCTAGACAAAGACTTAAAAAGTTGCAAGAATATCTTTGAATTTAAAAGGAGTTACAAAAAGAGACAACTGGAATTATATCAAACTGATTTTTGATTTTGATTGGAACGTGTCATTTTGAAAATGCTTAAACGAAAATTAAAAGTATGTTGGAGTTCGGGTGTTGGTGGAGGGAACAGTGATAAAGTCATCTAAATAATTTGTGTTAAAAAGGGGACAGATAAATATAAGCATAGTATTCTTCCATCTGCTTCTTTCTGATCATGGAAATGTATAAGAAACAAAAAAACAATGAAAGTGTCAACTGTATATGGCTTGTATATATGCATTTTCATGAAAGGAATAAAAAGAAATGATGATGATGATGATGATGATGAAGTGTCAAAAGATGGAGCTAACTGTTTTAATGACATTCAGACTTTACTTAAATCAATAACGGAGCAGCATCTCTTCATCCAGAAACAACAACACAAGAAATGTGTCCCGTGAAAAACCGTCCGAACGGAACTCTAATAACTAAAGTTCCTTGGGTGAATAATGTAAACTCATTGCACCGGTATGTTTTAGCGCTTTCATGTCGAGTTTACTGTGTAAGAACTAAGTAAGAACTTTACACTACTTTATATTAGAAATGGCAACAGCGGAGGATGAATGTTCCATAACAAGAAGATGGAGAAAAAGAAGAAGCCTATCGACCACGTTGTCGGACTACAAGGCGTACGCACACAATTTTTCAGGGTTTATGAAGATCCCAAATACAGATCAGCAGGTACCAGAAGGTAAAAAAAAAGCTGCTTTTGCATAATATTGCGAAACAAAACACCAGATAATATGTCTTATCTTATACACACACCATAATAATACCCGTATGTTTAATACACCGACAATCCAGCAAGCGGAGCGGCTTCATAGCTTACCAAAGTCGTACTAAAACATTTTGATAGATTTTTGAGCGGCTTGTGTAATGTTCTATATTTTCAATGGAACATATAAAATGTTGGTGTTGTTTACTTGAGTCATATTGCCATCATACTTCTTACCACATATCTCTCATGTTTGACTGCCATCTACTGGTCACACTTATCGTTACACCATGTACCATACCATACCATACCATACCAACTTTATTTGTAAAGCCCTTTAAAAACAACCACAGTTGAAGAACAAAGGGCTGTACACCACAAAGAAATACAGGCAAAGGACAGACCAAAAAAATTGCTTCGAGGTCGGTGAGCAAAACCAGAATTATTCCGTACATTAGGCGCACCGGGTTATTAGGCGCACTGTCGAGTTTTGAGGGAAAAAAATATTTTAAAGGGGAACATTATCACAATTTCAGAAGGGTTAAAACCATTAAAAATCAGTTCCCAGTGGCTTATTTTATTTTTCGAAGTTTTTTTCAAAATTTTACCCATCACGCAATATACCTAAAAAAAGCTTCAAAGTGCCTGATTTTAACCATCATTATATAAACCCGTCCATTTTCCTGTGACGTCACATAGTGATGCCAACACAAACAAACATGGCGGATAGAACAGCAAGGTATAGCGACATTAGCTCGGATTCAGACTCGGATTTCAGCGGCTTTAGCGAAATTGAAGAAGAAATTGAAGCTATTGAGCCATATCGGTTTGAACCGTATGCAAGCGAAACTGACGAAAATGACACGACAGCCAGCGACACGGGAGAAAGCGAGGACGAATTCGGCGATCGCCTTCTAACCAACGATTGGTATGTGTTTGTTTTTAAGTGTTGTATTGTTTTTAAGCTAAATTATTGGTAAACACAGTTTATGTATAATAATTTACGTAAAACCGCGAGTAATGAATAAAGTTTTCATCAATTAATATATTCTGTAGACATACCCTCATCTGCTCTCTTTTCCTGAAAGCTGATCTGTCCAGTTTTGGAGTTGATGTCAGCAGGCCAGGGAAGCTATGGTCGATATTCTTCTCTTGATCATCTTCGGTGGCATAAGGGACGGTAGAAGCGGTGTGAGCCAAGACATCCAGGGGGTATAGCTCGCTCGTCTGCGGGAACAAACTGCCGCCATTGCTTGCCGTGCTACCGAGGTCCTTTGTCTCTGAATGGCTCACACACTCCGGCAGATTCAATGGAGGTATGGCGGCAGATTTCTTTGACTTTATCGTTGAAAATGCATCTGCTTTGAGTGTCGCAGGATATCCACACATTCTTGCCATCTCTGTCGTAGCATAGCTTTCGTCGGTAAAGTGTGCGGAACAAACGACTGACCATTTTCGTCGGCTTTCCCCACACCCTCGTATTTTGAACAAATTTTGTCCAATTTCTTGCCACTTTCGCATCTTTGGGCCACTGGTGCAACTTGAATCCGTCCCTGTTCGTGTTGTTACACCCTCCGACAACCAGTGGTGGGACTAACGCGTTACAAAGTAACGCGTTACTGTAACGCCGTTAGTTTCGGCGGTAACTAGTAATCTAACGCGTTATTTTTTATATTCAGTAACTCAGTTACCGTTACTACATGATGCGTTACTGCGTTATTTTACGTTATTTTTTATGTAGTATCGGCTAGAAACTGAGGATCTGATCGTGTTTTATGGCAGCGAAGCAATGACATGCTTCTGATTCTTCCTCTGCGCTCTCTCTGTGTGTGTGTGTGTGGGTGTGGGGAGGGGAGGGGAGGGGAGGGGGGTGCGCAATACAACGTAAACTGTTGGCCAACCAAAAAGTAACCACAGAACACTATACGACTATACGGTATAGTGTTCTGTGGTTACTTTTTGGTTGGCCAAGCGGACGTGACGACAGGCTGCCTCACTCAGGTCCGCACGGACCTGGAGGGGCGTGCCTTAAGTCCGGCTGGAAATCGGGAGAAATTTGGGAGAATGGTTGTCCCGGGGAGAGGCACTGAAATTCGGGAGGGTTGGCAAGTATGAGATATTCTCACTTCTTTTCTTTTGTCGAGCACAAAGAAAATAACATTTTAGTTAAATGTAAGTTGTGTCTTGGATCAAAGATCCCGTCTACTGCCCAAAACAACAATTCAAATCTGCCTGGTTAGGCTCTGTGTATGTCACGTGTGCCTTCCTTAGGTGAAGCCAGCTTTACAGCTATGTTGTTGATTGATTGCAACTTTTATTAGTAGATTGCACAGTACAGTACATATTCCGTACAATTGACCACTAAATGGTAACACCCCAATAAGTTTATTATTTGGAATTTGATACATATTTGAGTTTTTTTCTTGATTTTAATTATGTTTCTCATCTTTTATCAAAGTGCTGGTACTTTCTTTAGCCTCATAGTGGTTTATTCGTCAGTCGGATTTATGTTTAAAAAAAAAAAGGGCAGAGACATGTGGTTTAACATTTTTTAGTTAGCAAAAAATATATATTCAACCATTTCATAGACAAGGGACGCAGCCAGGGAAGAATGACTTTGGTGATATTTGGAGTTATTTTCTACATTTATAACACTTCCTTGTGTTCTATAACATCAGATTTCCTTCCAGACCAAAAATCCCTTTGATATATTACATTTTACTCAATCTGATTGCTATGGTAGTGGTATGTGTATATTTCTCCTGTTTTTCTAATGTTAACAGGTGCAGGTTACATGTATGTACACTTGTTCAATTTTTTTTTCTGTTTTTCTGCATTATAACCCATCTACCGTATTTTTCAGACTATAAGTCGCAGTTTTTTTTCATAGTCCAGTGCGACTTATATATGTTTTTTCCTTTTTTATTATGCATTTTCGGCAGGTGCGACTTATACTCCGGTGAGACTTATACTCCGAAAAATACGGTGTATACTGTGCTATAATTACCTCAACTCTACACTTCTTCTATTTATTTTTTGGTAAACTGCTGAACGGCCAAGCTTAGTTTCTGTAACTTTTTATTTTTGTTCATGTTGTCCTTTTATTCTGTACTTAAAACTACTGTTATATTGTTTAAGATCCTAATCGAACATATATATCTGTATGTTTAAAAATTCAAAAAAACAAAAAAGAATCGTCCCAAACTCCAAACGGCTGGTTTAGAGCAAGTTTTAAAGAAGGCAAGATTGTTTTATAAATATCTCCGCCAGGCCGCTATGGTTTTATTTGAATTTTTTGGGACTTATTGGGATCCCAAATACACAAAACAGGTACTAACTGGTAAGAAAAGTTGGTTTTGCATAATTGGACATCTTTAAGCATCCAAGCATGCTGTTTGCTGCCAGTCTTGTACCGTAGATAAAAAAAAAAAAAAAACAAGGCCAAATAGTGTGAGCTCAGGTTGCTCAACCTCAACTAATGATCACTAATGAATATATTAATGAGAACTGCAGTCATGTGACTAAATCTCATCTGTTCACAGACTTGTTACATCCCGGTGTGTTTTATGTTTCCCTTTTCTAGTCATTACATTTACAAAATTGCTTTCCTTTAATGAATGCATAAATAGTACTGTTTGGAAGTTTTCATGTATTACCTGTGCCTGCATGGGCACAGGTACCCCCCTTCGAGTACTCACAATCCAAACAAGTGCATGCTAGGTAAATGTGAATTCACATAGGTTTTATTTTCTCCACTTATTTCACTTTACTCAGTGATGCGCTGTTGAAAATTGACCTATTTTCGCTCAGCTTTAAATCGATCCGGAGGTGCTATTCAGCCTCCACAGCTGTCATGTTTTACAGCAGAGTGCTGCTGAAGGTTGGTCTGATAATGACCCAAAGCTCTAAGAGATGTGGAACACCAGTCGTGTCTGTTCAGCTGTTTTAATGAGCAATGCCTCTGCATGTTTAGTCTCTAATAGTGTTGCACATGTCAAATCAAAACCGTACAGTACTGCCTATTAACTACTCTGGTTATGCTAGACCAGGGGTCGGCAACCCGCGGCTCTAGAGCCGCATGCGGCTCTTTAGCGCCGCCCTAGTGGCTCTCTGGAGCTTTTTCAGAAATGTATGAAAAATGGAAAAAAGATGAGGGAAAAATATATATTTTTTGTTTTAATATGGTTTCTGTAGGAGGACAAACATGACACAAACCTCCCTAATTGTTATAAAGCACACTGTTTATATTAAACATGCTTCACTGATTCGAGTAATTGGCGAGCGCCGTTTTGTCCTACTAATTTTGGTGGTCCTTGAACTCACCATAGTTTGTTTACATGTATAACTTTCTCCGACTTTCGAGGACGTGTTTTATGCCACTTCTTTTTGTCTCATTTTGTCCACCAAACTTTTAAGGTTGTGCATGAAAGGTGAGTTTTGTTGATGTTATTGACTTGTTGGAGTGCTAATCAGACATATTTGGTCACTGCATGACTGCAAGCTAATCGATGCTAACATGCTATTTAGGCTAGCTATATGTACATATTGCATCATAATGCCTCATTTGTAGCTATATTTGAGGTCA
This sequence comes from Nerophis lumbriciformis, assembly GCF_033978685.3. NCBI lineage: Eukaryota > Metazoa > Chordata > Actinopteri > Syngnathiformes > Syngnathidae > Nerophis > Nerophis lumbriciformis. Next base: position 16,913,491 of record NC_084555.2, on the reverse strand, counting down.
TTTAGTTTTCTTTAAGTCCTCTTAATTCAATTTATATCTCATGACACACTATCTGTATGTAATATGGCTTTTAATTTTTTGCGGCTCCAGACAGATTTTTTTTTGTATTTTTGGTCCAGTATGGCTCTTTCAACATTTTGGGTTGCCGACCCCTGTGCTAGACAATACACCACACATGCGGTCTTTGGGATATACAGTAGGATTATCATTAATGAAGCAAATATTTTCATAGAGCAATAGAGCATGGTCGTGGAACTGTGGACCAACTCTATACTCTCGACAGGATCCTTGAGGGTGCATGGGAGTTTGCCCAACCAGTCTACATGTGTTTTGTGGACTTAAAGAAGGCAATGGACCGTGTCCCTCGGGAGATCCCGTGGACAGTGCTTAGAGAGTATGGGGTATCGGACAGTCTGATTGTGGCGGTCCACTCCCAGTATGATCAGTGTCAATGCTTGGTCCGCATCGCGGGCAGTAAGTTGGACTCTTTTCCAGTGAGGGTTGGACTCCGCGAGGGCTGCCCTTTGTCACCGATTCTGTTTACAAATTTTATGGACAGAATTTCTAGACGTAGTCAGGGCGTTGAGGGGATCCGGTTTGGTGGCTGCAGTATTTGGTTTCTGCTTTTTTGCGGATGTGGTGGTCCTGCTGGCTTCATCTGAGAAAACAAGACAAATATTGCATTGTAATTAGAGATGTCCGATATTATCGGCCGATAAATGCGTTAAAATGTAATATCGGAAATTATCGGTATCGTTTTTTTTTTTGTTTGTTTTTTTTTTTTATTAAATCAACATAAAAAACACAAGATACACATACAATTAGTGCACCAACCCAAAAAACCTCCCTCCCCCATTTACACTCATTCACACAAAAGGGTTGTTTCTTTCTGTTATTAATATTCTGGTTCCTACATTATATATCAATATATATCAACACAGTCTGCAAGGGATACAGTCCGTAAGCACACATGATTGTGCGTGCTGCTGGTCCACTAATAGTACTAACCTTTAACAGTTAATTTTACTAATTTTCATTAAATACTAGTTTCTATGTAACTGTTTTTATATTGTTTTACTTTTTTTATTCAAGAAAATGTTTTTAATTTATGTATCTTATTTTAAAAAAATTTTTAAAAAGTACCTTATCTTCACCATACCTGGTTGTCCAAAATAGGCATAATAATGTGTTAATTCTACGACTGCATATATCGGTTGATATCGGTATCGGTTGATATCGGTATCGGTAATTAAAGAGTTGGACAATATCGGAATATCGGATATTGGCAAAAAGCCATTATCGGACATTTCTAATTGTAATACTGTCACACCGCGGTGAGGGATGTCTTGTCTTGGTTTTTTCTGTCTTGTGATTTGCATGTTTTAGTTTGAAAAGTAACTCTCCTCTCGTTTCAGGTCACTTGTCCTTCCTTTTGTGTCATCAGTCTGACGTCATCCCTGTTCCCTGATTGTTTCCACCTGTTCCCTATTACCCTCATGTGTCTTATAAGCCCACTCCTCCCTTTGTTCTGTGCCAGATTGTCTCGTTTATTCGTGCTCTCTAGTGTCCATGTCCATGTCCATGTCCATGCCTTGCCTTACCTTGCCTTGTCTCGTGCTTATGTTCCTTGATCCTGAATCCCTTCGTTGCTATTTTGAGTTTTCCTTTCTTCCTCCTCAGCAGAGTGATTTTTTTCTATTTAGTTTATTCAGCCGAAGTGGTGAGTTATTAGTTATTTTTTATTCTTTCCTCAAATTTTTGAATGACAATTTTTGTTAAACTTTATTAGATTAGATAGTGTAGAATTTTTCATAGCTGTTGTTTCTTCCTCCTGTTGGAGCGTTTTTTGTTAATACATTTTATAGCATATACGGCGCCAATTATAGTTCGTCTTTGCTTTTGTGTTTTCCTCCGTTCGGAATGATTTTCGGTTGTTCCTATTTTTTGGAACCTTTTTCGCCGATTAGTTTTTTGGTTAATATAGATATTGTAATTCCTTGACTTTGGAGGTGAACGGAAGCTGTCAAAATAAAAGCCTGTCAAAGTTCCCTACTCTGCATCAGAGTCCTATCCTTTTTACCAAGCTTGACAAATACATATAAGACTTCATTTGACAAATAATTGAGATTGTTGTGTTTCTCTTAATTTCTTACATTGCACAAAGAGAGCAGTCTACCAATTCAAATTCTGTGTGTGTTAAACATACTTGGTCAACAAAGTTGATTCTGATTATAATACAAGCTGTGTCTCAGCTTTTTTTTTTGTGATTAACTTGCGAGCCTAGTTAAGTAACGAGCCTCAGCGCGGCTAGGGCGCGTAGTAAATGTCAAATGAACGCTGGAGGAACCAATCTCCATCCGGTCACTTTGCTAGCATTAGCTTATAACTACAGATTGACATACCTTTGTTCTCCAACCATTGGAAAAGAGAGCGTGTGAAGGACAATGCTGAGAAAAATAAGCAGATGATATTCATTGAATAAAAAAAAAAAATCACTATCAACGGGCTGTAGGGGCCAGCTATGGCCTGTAGTTATTTGCAGTGTTGGAAATATGATGTTACATAATAAGGAATGCTGTCAGTTTTTCTAGGAACAACTAACTTTTATGTACCATCAATCAATCAATGTTTACATATATAGCCCTAAATCAAGAGTGTCTCAAAGGGCTGCACAAGCCACAACGACATCCTCGGCTCAGATCCCACATCAGGGCAAGAAAAAACTAAACCCAATGGCATGACAATAAGAAACCTTGGAGGGGACCGCAGATGTGGGGACCCCTATGGGCGACCGGTGCAATGGACGTCGAGTGGATCTAGCATAATATTGTGAGATTCCAGTCCATAGTGGATCTAACATAATAGTGTGAGAGTCCAGTCCATAGTGGGGCCAGCAGGAGATCATCTTGAGTGGAGACAGGTCAGCAGCGCAGAGACGTCCCCAACTGATGCACAGATGAGTGGTCCACCCCGGGTCCCGACTTTGGACAGCTAGCACTTCATCTGTGGTCATCGAATCTGTGCCCCCCCCTAGAGCAGAAAAGAAACGGCAGATCAACTGGTCTAAAAGGGGGGTCTATTTAAAGGCTAGAGTATACAAATGAGTTATAAGATGGGACTTAAATGCTTCTACTGAGGTGCGTTACAATGCTGTTATCAATACATTTGATGTAACGTGCTGTTACGTTAGGGTGAAGGTCATATTCTCCAGGATACAAAAGGAAAGGCAGGAGGCGACAGAAGCGGCTTGCAGGTACGATGAGTGTTTAGTCATCAATATGCGGCAAAAATACAACCAGAAAATCGCTGAGAAGCTCACAAGAAAAAGCTGAGAAAACAAATTAAGCGTAAACAACAAAACTTCAAAACATGGGTTAACGCCAAACATACTTTGTCGCTAACGGCGAACAATGAACTTGCAAAGGCAGGCAGGGTGACACGGGTATATAAAGCCAACTGATTAGCGAACGGAGGCAGGAGAGTGTACTGATGGCTAAACAGAGGCAGGTGAATACAATCAGGGCTCGTAGCAACCAGGCGTAACTAAGTAGCCTTGAGGATGGAAACCAACACTCAAACAGGATAATCATAACAAAAAACAACACAGGCATGACACGTGGCACGCTACTTTCGATACAAACAAGACAGCTTTAGAATCCCAATAAGTTGACATCAGGAGGTAGCTCTTTACTGGTGCAACTGCACACACACACCAACTGCCACTGCTACTACTGGGGAGTAGTGAACATCTAATAAAGTCACAATCATCAACAATAATAATCTTGCAATACCCCGTTTGTGGACAAGGAAAGACACAGCCATTGACGTACGTTCAATTGCTTTTTTAACTATCAGTAAAAAAAAAAAAAAACATTCCACAGGCACTGTCAACAATTTCCTTCCAGTCCGCAGAATATCAGTGCTGAGCTCAAGCAGCCAATGAGCGGATACACCAGATATATGAAAAAAAAAGTAACACATTTATGTAATTCAATTATTTTTGGGGGGGGAAGTAACGAGTAAATAAAATTCATTACTCTTTATAAATAATTTTCCTAGTACTTGTTATGTGTAATAGATTCATTTCGATTCTGAAAAGTGTATTCATCCCCGTGGGAAAATTTAGGTGTCAATAACAGTAATTTATTCTAGTATAGGCATTAGAGGTGCTCAAAAAAATGTATTTATATTCAAAAATCGCGATTTTTCATTTATTTTTATTGTAAATCGATTAATCTTTTTTAGATGATTTAAAAAAATGTATCAAATAAAATATATATTCTTTTGTAGAGATGTCCGATAATGGCTTTTTTGCCGATATCCGATATTCCGATATTGTCCAACTCTTAATTGCAGATTTCGATATCAACCGATACCGATATATACAGTCGTGGAATTAACACATTATTATGCCTAATTTTTCTGTGATGCCCCACTGGATGAATTACAAATTGTAACGTTTTCCAAAATAAATCAACTCAAGTTATGGAAAAAAAATGCCAACATGTCACAAAGTGCATTATTTTTTTTAACATGCCTCAAAACAGCAGCTTGGAATTTGGGACATGCTCTCCCTGAGCGAGCATGAGGAGGTTGGGGTGGGCGGGGTTGAGGTGGGGGCGGAGGGTTAAGGGGTAGCAGGGGTGTGTATATTGTAGGAAGAGTTAGTGCTGCAAGGGGTTCTGGGTATTTGTTCTGTTGTGTTTATGTTGTGTTACGGTGCGGTGCGGATGTTCTCCCGAAATGTGTTTGTCATTCTTGTTTGGTGTGGATTCACAGTGTGGCGCATATTTGTAACAGTGTTAAAGTTGTTCATACGGCCACCCTCAGTGTGACCTGTATGGCTGTTGATCAAGTATGCATTGCATACACATGAGTGTGTGAAAAGCCGTAGATATTATGTAATTGGGCCGGCACGCAAAGGCAGTGACTTTAAGGTTTATTGGCGCTCTGTACTTCTCCCTACGTCTGTGTACCACTCCGTACAGCGGCGTTTTAAAAAGACATGAATTGTACTTTTTGAAACCGATACCGATAATTTCTGATATTACATTTTGAAGCATTTATCGACCAATAATATCGGCAGTCCGATATTATCGGACATCTCTATTCTTTTGCAAAAAATGTTTCTCTTATGATTAATTATTTGAATAAAACATTGTTACAACTATAAACATTATTATAATTATTACTGTTATCATTATTGATACTGTTGCTTTTAATCATTTTTGGTTTTCCTTTTTTTAGTTTTTATTTTGTATGTCTTCTAAATTGCTTTGTAAATGTATATCCTAAGTATTGTAAAGCTGGGATTGTGTTGGAGTTGGGGCTGCTCTAGTTTCCTTTATTAGATTGATTTAACATTCTGTGATTTTTGTAAATAAAATTTAAAACATTCATTTTTAAAAAGATGTTTTTTAGCCCAACACTGCCCCATATGTCGACAACCAAGAGGTTGTTATTTATTTTACTGTAGCTTGTTTTAAAATGGTTTCATTATAATTGAAAAAGCAAATATATTATGAGAATGGTGTTGAATCGAATCGTGAGGTGGGCAAAGATTCACACCATAATAATATATTACTGTGGCAGCTGATGCGGTGTGTCAATGGTAAGGTAAAACTTATTCAATGTTGCAGTGTCTGTGACTTCAAGCATATGAGGTTACCATATTTTCCGGACCATAGGGTGCACCGAATTATAGGGCGCATTAAAGGGGTCATATAATTTTTTTCTCCATTGAAAACACTTCCTTGTCAAAATGTTGCTTTGATTATGTTTTACAGATCATCTTCAATCCGCTTTCTGACAGTCGCTTCAGGATGTGCCGTTTTGTGGGCGGTCTTATTTACGTGGCTCACCTTAGGCAGGGTCTTTTCTCCGTCATCTTTGTTGTAGCGGTGTAGCGTGCAAGGACAGGATTAAAAGAAGTGTCAAAAGATGGAGCTACCTGTTTTAATGACATTCAGACTTTACTTAAATCAATAACGGAGCAGCATCTCCTCATCCATGGCTCACTAGTGCAACAACAATGCAACATGAAAAACTGTCCGACCGGAATTCTCTAATAACTAAAGTTCCTTGGGTGAATAATGTAAACTCACTACACCGGTATGTTTTGGTGCTTTCATGGCGAGCAGGGCCGGCCCGTGGCATAGGCCGTATAGGCAAATGCTAAGGGCGCCGTCCATCAGGGGGCGCCATGCCAGTGCCACAAATGTTGGAGAAAAAAAAAAGAAAAAAAAAGTTGTTACTATTATTTCTAAATACAAAAAATAATCTCACGTTAATTAAAATGCAAAGTAAAGCCTATTTAATAGAAATATTATTTGTTACAACATTACGCCCCCCCTCTTTCCCCCGCACGGTGCGCCCCCTCCCTTCCCGTATCATGACTCTTTTTGGACGTCACCACATCAAAAAATCAACACAAGTTGTCAAAACGGCCAAAACTGTCAGGTGCCCAGGGAAGAAAAAAGAGAAAAGAAGAGGAGAAACGAGAAAAGACAGAGGTAGCAGGTAGGTAACGTTAGCCTACATGAAATGATTTGTCTGTTACAGAATGTGATAGTAACCTGGCTTTTTAGCATTAAGCTAATGTTACATGATTCGGCAATTGCTAATCAATAAATAGCTAGTTCTGTTTTAACGTCGGGTTAATATTGTGGAGGGGGCTGAATTGTTATGGAAAATAATAATGTAACGTTAGGTAATTACAGTACTCCCACCTTACATTCCTCAGGGACATTTGTATTAGATTTTTTAAGCAGGTGTTTTTTGTTTACATTATTAACTTCTGGTTAGCTAATGTTTGCCCTGCAGGTAATAGTCACTTTTCCACCCCTTTATATATTAGGTATAGTTGTAAGTAAAAAAAAAAAGGTCAAAGACAAAGCTATTCGGGTTCTTGTGAGTATATACACTTCAGTGCCGATGTGGGGGGGGCGCCACCTAAAATCTTGCCTAGGGCGCCAGATTGATTAGGGCCGGGCCTGATGGCGAGTTTACTGACAGATATAAGTACGAGCTTTACACTACTTTATATTAGAAACGGCAACAGCAGAGGATGAATGTCACATAACAAAAAGATAGAGAAAAAGATGAAAGCTTATCGACTACCAGCTCAGCACGGACTATAAAGGCGGAAGCGCGCACATTTTTAGGACTTATGCAGATCCCAAATACAGATCAGCAGGTACCAGAAGGTAAGAAAAGCTGCTTTTGCATAATATTGCGAAACAAAACGCCAGATAATATGTCTTACCTTATACACACACCATAATAATACTCGTATGTTGAAGCACAGTACAATCCATCAAGCGGTGCGGCTTCATAGCTTGCCAAATTCGTACTAAAACATTTTGATAGATTTTTGAGCGCCGTGTGTAATGTTCTATATTTTCATTGGAACATATAAAACGTTGGTGTTGATAACTTGAGTCATATTGCAGTCTACATGTATCTCTTGTGTGCGACTGCCATCTACTGGTCAGACTAATCATTACACCACGTAGCAAATAAAATAGCTTCAAGGTCGGTAAGCACAACAAAAATTATTCCCTACATTAGGCGCACCGGGATATAAGGCGCACTGTCGAGTTTTGAGAAAATGAAAGGATTTTAAGTGCGCCCTATAGTCCGGAAAATACGGTACTCTGCAATCAGGAGCCTCATGGTTGACATAAAATCAGTCAACTGTTGATAATGGCGATTGTGGCAGCATTAATACTTACGTCTGTCATCTCTGTGGGAGCGTGCTTGACTTACTGAACCCCCACAGTTTCTTTTTGACGTACAACACACTGCAGCATTTTGGCTGCGTGTGAGTGAATAATACCCAGCGCCACGCGGACACCAGCCGGTGTGTGTTTGTGTGTGTGTGCGTGTGTGTGTGTGTGTGCTTTGTCAGTCTGACTTACGAATTCTACTTGCTTGACTGGGTGACCTCTGTCAGTTTGTATAATCTGTGTGTGAGGGAGAGTAAGAGAGACGGGCATCCTCATCATTATTTAGAGTCTTTTTTCCCCCCACAAATTAACCAATACAATTTTTTTTAAATGCAAAAAAAATACATATTTTAACGCAAGCACCATAGGCAGCTTTCTCACAAATAATTTGTTTTTTTCTACATTGAGAGCCTTGATCTACTAGCTCAAGTGTCTCAAACTTAAGGCCTGGGGGCCAAATCTGGCACAAGGGTTTCATATTGAAAAGTCAAAATATGATAGTAAAAAAAAAAAATTAAAAAAAAATGCAGACATAGTTAAAGACAAAAATGTGGGTCAATTGTATGTTATAAGTGGAAAAGTATATTATTTGTTGTACATTGTGTCTTTTTGCTTCTTTTTTTTTAACATTTTTTTTATTTTAAAGTTTTTTACCCCTGGAACAATAAATATTAGTGCACTTTGTCATCGATAACACAAAGCTGACACTAAGTTGTGTCTTTTAATATATAGTTCTGTCTGATTTTAGCATTTCTTTTTACAAAATAAAATGTTATCACATACTTTGACTTTTTATTAAAGGGGAACATTATCACCAGACCTATTTAAGCGTCAATATATACCTTGATGTTGCAGAAAATTAAACGCCTTTCTATTATTCGCTCTCGGAACAACGTGACGTCACATCGGGAAGCAATCCGCCATTTTCTCAAACACCGAGTCAAATCAGCTCTGTTATTTTCCGTTTTTTCGACTGTTTTCTGTACCTTGGAGACATCATGCCTCGTCGGTGTGTTGTCGGAGGGTGTAACAACACGAACAGGGACGGATTCAAGTTGCACCAGTGGCCCAAAGATGCGAAAGTGGCAAGAAATTGGACGTTTGTTCCGCACACTTTACCAACAAAAGCTATGCTACGACAGAGATGGCAAGAACGTGTGGATATCCTGCGACACTCAAAGCAGATGCATTTCCAACGATAAAGTCAAAGAAATCTGCCGCCAGACCCCCATTGAATCTGCCGGAGTGTGTGAGCAATTCAGGGACAAAGGTCCTCGGTAGCACGGCAAGCAATGGCGGCAGTTTGTTCCCGCAGGCGAGCGAGCTAAACCCCCTGGATGTCTTGGCTCACACCGTCCCTTATGCCACCAAAGATGATCAAGAGAAGAATATCGACCCTAGCTTCCCTGGCCTGCTGACATCAACTCCAAAACTGGACAGATCAGCTTTCAGGAAAAGAGCGCGGATGAGGGTATGTCTACAGAATATATTAATTGATGAAAATTGGGCTGTCTGCACTCTCAAAGTGCATGTTGTTGCCAAATGTATTTCATATGCTGTAAACCTAGTTCATAGTTGTTAGTTTCCTTTAATGCCAAACAAACACATACCAATCGTTGGTTAGAAGGCGATCGCCGAATTCGTCCTCGCTTTCTCCCGTGTCGCTGGCTGTCGTGTCGTTTTCGTCGTTTTCGTCGTTTTCGTCGTTTTCGCTTGCATACGGTTCAAACCGATATGGCTCAATAGCTTCAGTTTCTTCTTCAATTTCGTTTTCGCTACCTGCCTCCACACTACAACCATCCGTTTCAATACATTCGTAATCTGTTGAATCGCTTAAGCCGCTGAAATCCGAGTCTGAATCCGAGCTAATGTTGCTATAGCTTGCTGTTCTATGCGCCATGTTTGTTTGAGTTGGCATCACTGTGTGACGTCACAGGAAAATGGACGGGTGTATATAACGATGGTTAAAATCAGGCACTTTGAAGCTTTTTTTAGGGATATTGCATGATGGGTAAAATTTGGAAAAAAACTTCGAAAAATAAAATAAGCCACTGGAAACTGATTTTTAATGGTTTTAACCCTTCTGAAATTGTGATAATGTTCCCCTTTAAGCAGTCCGAGGTGAAAAAGTTTGGACACCCCAGTATTATTAACATATATTCCAAACATTTTTTGTCAGAATAAAATCCTTGTTCCTTACTTATGATTTAAAAATTAAATACATTATCTATCAATTTGACCATAAAAAAGACTAATAAATGCATAGGGAATTGTGTAATAATACTATGAGGCCATTACATATATTCACTGTAACAAGCGGCCCTCCCAGAGCAGCCATAACAGCGATGTAGCCCTCAATAAAAAAAACAGTTTGACACCTTTGTAACAAAGGTTTGCATGTATTAAAACACGTGCAAACTTGATAGCACACGCAATGCTGATCTACTAAGCAAACCAATGCTCTTATTTTTCAGTCTCCGGTTCCTGTTTTTGCTTGTCTTCCCATGATCATGACCTCTACCTGCTCCCACCAGCTTCTCTGTTAATGTCATGATGCTTCATCTTTTTTAAAGCAGAGAAAAGATTCCAATTTCCCGCAAGTATATGTGTGCACTGCGCAGTGCACTCCGACATACATGAACAAATGACTTTCCTTTAAGCATGTTCGCAAAGCATGCTCATGAATGGACAGAAACAAACGCACACACCCCAATGTTATCTCTCTCTCTCAAACACACACGCTCACACATGTAAACATTAACCTATAGAATAAGTGTTTCAATTACAATTATTGTGTTTTTATCAACATGACAATATTATGCTGTTTTATTTGTGCTACACAAGAGTGAGTAATACACACTGCTGTCAGGAAACAAACCTCCCAAATTGACTTTACTTATTGACTTTGGTAATTGGGGTTATTGGTATTGTTATTATAAGTATATTTCATCATTCAATGTTATTCAGTGTGATTTATCATTGCAGTGGTACCTTGAGATATTTTAATTGGTTCTGTGATGAGCCCGTACCTTGGAAAACACTAATTTAAATAAATTGAAAAAACACTTTTAATCCGTGTTTAGCGACCCCAAAACAGCAACATTTTAAAAAGAAAAACACACTTAAATAATAAATATTGTATACAAACAACTGAGTGTACTACAAACTACAGTACACTACAGTAGTTTTATAAAGGAATGTCATAGTAATGTACAGTATTTACCTTGAAGAGTGGACTCTGTCAAACACACCATCAGCCGCTTC